>NW_028279462.1:0-164954 GCF_059751315.1 Micrasema longulum | reverse complement strand
TTCTTACAACAAACAATATGATTTGTTTTCAACAAAACATCTTAAATTATTTTAGATAAATACAAAATGCCACAGAAGTAATGTTTAAAGTAGGTATAAAAGTGGCAATATTCTTAGAAAAAAGGGAATTATGATAAATTTTTTTATTAATATACTAATTGGCACTCAAGAAACCTTTATTTTGAAATAATAAAATAAACATCCCCAGGGGAACTGTTAGAACAAAGAAGCCGTAAATGATTCACAAAGCTCTAAATAAGACATATTTACCATAAAATAACGGCCGTTTAAATAAAACTCCACCTTGGAGCATTGGCTTGATAAATTAAATCGTTAAATTTCCCTGTAAATCTTAACGCTTCAGATATGAATAAAAGAAATTCACAGATCATTTGGTCCAGAACAAGAGGAATGCTAGCGTAATTAACAGTGGCGTTTAATCGCGAAGTACGTACCTTATATAGGTACAAGGTAAAGTATCTACGCATTCCTCCCAACTCGCATATTTCCCCGGGGTCCGGTTTTAATTATACGTATTGCTTGCTTCGAGCCATTATTCAGTACTATTATGCAGGAACTTTTATAAGAATAATGAACGCTGATCAGCGGACAAACTCACTGGTGTCTACAGCTTATAGCGGGGATTTCCAAATTGTGAATTCCGAGAACGTCAAGAGTTTAAAGAAATATTTTCTTAGCACTATTAAAAAAAACAAGAGCAGTATGCTGTTTAATTCTTTAAAAGGAATCGATATTAATATAAATCACGTTTTTACATGATTTGTAGCTAATAAAACTGAGAACTTTCAAAACAAACTTGCTAATTGAGGATGACAATGGTAAATAATAAAATCATTAAATTATTTCAAACAAACGAAAATTGCGTCGCATTATGCTTTTTCCCTGAGTAGACAGAGGGGATAAAATTCCATGTCTTTACATAATATAGAACTTCAGTTTCAGTGGGTCAGAAGACCGTTTATTTAATATGTTATATCATTAAAATGTAGTAACCTACTAAAATTATGAATATTTCATTGGGACAAGAGTTTGGAATAATGAATTTTCACACAACACAAAAAATAAAGTACCAAGACCTTACTTCTATTTTTATAAACTTCTTCGTGCACGAAAACTGATCATAATTACTATTGACTATGACAATCGATAAAAAACTATATGGTTTACGTGTTTTATTTTTGTTCTAGCTAATCATCTTCTTCTCTGTCGTTCCTCAGTTCTGAGGGTCATGATCATTGGTATTGTCATCAGCCATTCCATTGACAAAGCATCTCCACTCTTCGCGGCTCTGCGCCCTCTCCACAGCTCTATATAGGGTCGCCCGTGAGGTTGTTTTCACCTGGTCTGATCCATCAAGCTGCAGCTCTGCCTTTGCTTCTCCATCCTGGCACACTGCCCGTGATTATTATTTTCTCCAGATTTTCTGGGTCACGTCTAGCTATATGACCAAAGAACTGCAGCATACGTTTGGCAGCATATGGCCGATAAGCGAACTTTTATGTTGAGTTCTTCCAGTATAGAGACATTTGTTCTTCTGGCTGTCCATGGTATTCATATTATTCGACGCCAACACCACATCTCAAAGGCTTCTATTCTATCCTGCTCACGTGCTTTAATTGTCCACGTTTTTGCGCCATACAAGAATATTGGGAACACAAGCTCATAACGCAATGAAAAATACAATGCATTATTATAAAACAAGAAACTTGTATTTTGTGCCCCTATATTTCTTTATTTATTTATTTAACCGCGTTTTTTCATTTGTTTAAATTTAAACGCTATTTCAAGATCAAATTTAATACTTACACTTAAAAGACAAATCATTATGAAAAAATACGTTGCTCTTAAAAATATGTCCGCCATACATGTAAATTGAGCCCTTAGTTTTTTAGTACATAAATAACAGGACAAAACGTGCCAAATCACACAAAATGGCCTATGTACGTTTAAAAACATACCCTTTTGTGAGATCAAATAAGTGAACACTGATTAAATAAATATAAAAAATAATTAGTCTGCCTTGTGGTGTAATGGTCAGCGCGTTTGCCTACAGTGCGAGAAGTTTCAGGTTTGATTCCCGTCATGGTTAATATGAAATATTTATTCAAAAAGGTGTTTTCACAACAGAATATTTCATAGTCTTTGGACTGGTACCTGAAGCGTAAGACTGATCATCTTACCTTCATGCCATAAAAATGCTCAAGATACCCTGCGATTGGTGTACCGATGCAAGTCTCTTTCGTGTATTTTTTTTTCTTTTTTATAATGTGTACGTATTGAATATATGTTTGTAATGTATACGTTGTATTTAAAATAAATTAATTGAATTGAATAAATAAATATTGATGAATAATTGAATAAATAAATAAAACACCGTAAGCGGCCCGCAGTCTGAGGATTAAGTTTTCCCGGCCAACAGCCTACAGCCAACTGACTACTTCCGACCATAGTACGTGACTTTTTTTAAATGCGTTTATGTTAAAATATTTAAAATTAGCAGCGGACACGATTGTTTCTGAACCTTTTAATTAATTATCCAAATCCCTATGACATCATAAATTAAAACGACTTCTGCTTCGTTTATTTCTACAATAATATAATGCGCAATCATCTTTACTTGATAATAAAAATCATAGGTACGCGTAAAATATTTAAATTTATTGCAACAGAGAGGTAAAACTTTGTTGAGAAGGGAATGAAGAAGTCTAGGCATTTACAGGGCTTATGACCTGTCATTGGCTGGTTTAAATGGCCACTTAACACACTGAACATTCACCATTCTGCCATGTTTAAACATCAACATTTTCTCAACTCTTCCATCTGTTAACTTTTGTGAAATAAAGGAGCTGAAGCCTTTATTAGGCGTAAATTAGACGCAAAACAGTTGCAAATAAAAACTTATGTAATTTATTGACCTGTTTGTCTTTATTCTCATTCTTTAAATTATCCCAAAACAAAAAAAAATGCACTATAGTCCATTTTAGATGGTTGTGGAAATCCACGCGGCAGGATAAAATTGTAGGATTTTGTAGGTTGTTGATTTGGGGTGACATCAGGTCGTGGACGCCAATACAAGTAGTTGATGCGCATTGATTATGTGTTGAATAGAATACAGAATTTGGTTATGAAACGTGTGAGTTACAGTGATAACTTAATTGAACTGATCTGAACTACTTCATGTTTTAACTGAACTCTACTGAACTACTAAGGATACCTGATGGGGCAACTGCTTTTATAGTAGGTGGCCATAGTGTTCTTTTTACTTTTGAGTAGGAAATTAAAGTCATATTCATCTCTTACTGTCAACAATTTGAGATTCGTGGTCAGACAAGTACATATTTATATTTTTATAAAAAATATATTTTTTGTTAAAAATAATAATACTTATCTATTGGTTTATAGAGCACATCGAATAATGTGTATTATTCTTGCACGCGGTAAAAATTTGAGCATTAAATACATTCATGAACAGTAAATACATAAAAATATTGATAAAAATAGTTTTAATAAAAATGAACTACTTTGAAACATCACAGGTTAACATGAACACGTGCTAACATCAACCGATCGAGTAAGCGTTGTGATAGATATCCGGTTTTCGGGCAACCATGTTTTTCGACGTTCAGCGTGTTTTGACGGGTGCGGGGCTGTACTTTTAAATGTCAAAAAAACTCACCAAACCGAATTCTTGATCGCGGGCGGTATATTTCAACATTTTAAAACTTAAAAACATCATAGCGATGAATATACTATGCACAAAAAAGAGAAAAAAAAAATTCTTAATTTGATAGCCCATTAACAAATACAGAATTTCTAAAAGAAACCACCAAACTTCTTTATGATAAAACTAAATAAATACATACAGGTTACAATGATACATTCTTATCTTGGAAATTCAAGAACGGTGCATTATTTTAAATGATCATCCCTCTAGAGTTCCCTTCTTTTCCGCCCGGAGTAAGACAAACACAGGGGGTGCTTAAATAAAATATGTACACATGCAATTGTTTATTTACAGGGAGGTTCGATTAAAAACGCGGTTTCCCTGTCTGGTTATTCGTAGCCGAAGGCACGCGGGCCCGCCTATTTACTACGCAATAAAAAATTCATCAGTTAGACTACAAGACTTCCATTGCTTATTGCAATCGCCCGGAGTGATGCAATAAAGTTGCCGGAACAAAACTAAATATTTCTGCTCACAATTATATCAATTATAAAAATGTTTTATTTTTAGGTGAAGCTTAGTGCACGAACTGCTTGATTCCACAAAACATCATTATGAATGATATTTTAAACTAGTGAAGAAACAGATAGTGATTTGGCGGGATACCGGATATTCAGCCCATTATCAAAAAAACATTAAAAACACAACGGTACTCTAATTCCTTTCATAGCTAAAAACTCAACTTTTAATGAGCATAAAATTAAAAGCGGTTCAAATATTTTCATGATATTTTTAATAATCACTTATCGATCGGTGAGTTGAATATTAATATGGTTTATATGTTATTTAAATAATTATAATGATTTCAGATAGTATGACCCCTTGCGCTTTATTTTTAAATTATACGCTGAATAGAAATGAACGTTTTTGTGCAACTTTTTTCCCAAACCCGGTCGATATAAATAAATCAATTAAGTGACGTTGATTTTGTGAAATTTTGCAGTTTTGAGAATATTAGGTATCTGTTGGATATTGGGCTACTATCCGGTATCCGGCCGGTTACTCGAATTAGTGCGGATTAACCGGATATCGGATAGTTAGTGGATATCAGTTTCATCCCTACTTTTAGAATAATTTATAATACTGCACTGCCCAATCTAGACAATTTGCTACAACCGATAATTAGAGCATTTAACAGATTTAGCTGATTTTCAAATGGTGAATTATTTGATTTTTTTTAAAGATTTTAAGTTGCGATAATTGTTTCGGCAACTTTCATTAATAGATAAAATATGGCCATAGAAAAGTTTTTTTGTTGTTTTCCTTATATTCTTGTCTTCTTTAATCTTTTATGACCGATCTAGCATATTTTCTTCATATCTTAAATTTGACAAAAAAACTATTCAAATTATATTTCAATTTTCCTTCTTTCTCTCAGTCCAAAAACCAGAAATGTATAAATTTACTTAGAATTTAAAAAATCGAGTAGTGCATGGTTAAACGTGCTTTTTCATTGTTAAATATAAATATTTCATATCCATAGTACTATCGTAACGTAGTAACTTATTTTTAATGAAATTAAAATCAATCATAATTTTATTATTAGCTCAAATATTTTTTGTATAAAATTTTAGCTTTAAATTTTGAAAATAAGTTTTCACTTTACCATGTGTCATCGTTTAAATTCTGCTTTTGTGCATAATCGTTCATTTATAAATGCGGATGTAAATTTTTTTAAAGATGCTTGTCCTTAAATAAATTTATCCAAATTCTCTTGTTCAATATTTTTAAAACATATTCGTAATGTGTTTTAAAATATAAATTAACTTTGGGGGCCATTATCAAATATTCAGGTTTTAATTATTTATTTGGTATCCACCAAATCTCTCCCGGCCTCTCTGGCTGTGACTAACTCCCGTGTGTCCTCCAAAGTCAGACCCGCGTCCAAAACGTGAACTGCCGACAAGCTGGCAGCCATGGACTGGAAGTTGGTGCGTCCATTGTCTTATTTCAATAATCCTTGCGAAGTCAAACAACCTAACACTAAGTATTCTTCTGAAGCATCTATTCTCAAAACTCAATAGTTTGCTGTTTTGGGCAATAGTGATGTGGCACTATTTTGTAAAGCAACCGTAAAGACAATAGATACCATGCAGGCATTGTATAAGCGACATTAAGTTTTTACCGAGTAAACAACTGATCTTCAGATAGCTTTCATACTGTTGAATACAGCGCGCGTTTTACAGATCTCTTTTAATGTGCGATAACATTTACTTAACTATCGGAAATGAAAATGATTTATTTATTAAATAGTTACATTTAATTCTGATTCCAAAAGTCTAGTTTAATTTTATTGATTATTTCAATGGTGGTTATGAAAAGTGATTCGTATTTTATTGCACTGAAATGAACTGCACGTTATTGGATGTTTTATTTTTTTTCTAATTTTGTTCAAAGATATTTTTTTTAAATCTTTTTGAATATTTTTTTGTTTCAATTGTGGAATTAAAATGATTGATGTTTTTTTTATGTAAAATCAATGTTCTCTTCTTACCTAATTCGTAATACCAATAAAATAAGGGTCAGTCTCTGGGGAAATACAGGATTAGAATAATAAATGTAAATCGAAAAAGATCTGAAAAAATATGGTTTAAGTACATATTCTGGTACACATGGATATATAATATAGACACTAAGCAGTAGGACTAATATTATATTTTTAGCGTTAATTTTTTTATACATAATAATGTCTGCAAACAAATGTCTTGCTAGTAAAATAGATATTCAATTTAGTATCAGTAGTAGTAGTTTTGATTCTAATTTTGCAATTATACCGTATACACAAATAGCCGTTGACACTATTAAAAGTTTCACAATGAAACGTGAATTGTTTTTAAAAATAGTCATCAAATGAAAAAAAAACTATGTTTAAATTGAAATTCCAAAGTGTTTTCATCAATATATGACTGAGTTAACATTTAAATAATGATTTTTTTGTAAAAATTTTATTTATGCGCTAAAACTTTGAAACCAAAAGTGACATATCCTGCAAGGTTATGTTTGGTAAACAAATAGCAAATATAAAGCGGGCGGTTGAACACTGAATGGTTCTTGTATTAAAAACAAGGGGGATAACAGAGAAAACATGTTTCATCGCTTATATAAATGAACATTTGAAAGGATTTCACCCATTTGCATAATGTGAACGGGAGCGGGGGTCAGTAAACTATAAGCTTATCTACAAGACGCACAGAAGGAGGAAGGAATTTTTCTTTCCAAACTCTTAGCGTCTGTAGATTCAGGATAAACTGTTCCTATTTACATAAGGGCAACGGAAAACAATAGCAAACTGGCGGGAAGTGGATTATAAGGCCCCATACTACTGTGGGGTTAAGTTCTGACCATCGGATCAACAAATGTTGAGAGAATATCCTTTGCCCCATTTAAAAGCCCAAAATACTGAGCAAAACCATTTTTTTGTACAGAGAAAAGATTTTGTATTAATAATGAATTTACGTACTCCCGCTCTTGTATTTTTCTGGGCGAATTAGACGGGTTCGTTTTTTGATCGGATGATAGGGTTTTTGGATGAGATTTTCTTAGTAAAGTATTACACAAAGGGATTTTGGAATATCATCAATTTTTTACAGAAAATTTCAAATCTTATTTTTTTAAATACGGTTAATTTTAGAAAAAACCTTGAATTGTTTTGTAGAAAAAATATTTTTTTTTATCACGGGTAATTTTTTAACTTATGTTGGCTATTTTTATCTATTGAGTTTATCCTATGTTATTTTTAGCATTGAAACTTGATCATTCATTCTAAGATGTATATATCTTTTGAAAAAAAATACTTTTTTTACTTATTTCTTTAAAAAAAATTTTGAAAACAATAATATGAAAAACACTCATAGTTATAAATAAGTTCAGATCATATCATATTTTAAAGATCAAGTCCAATAGTTTTAAGTAACAACAGTTGCCCAAAATTTTAAAAGTACATAGGTATCTGAATAAAAAATTATAAAATAATATGTAATACATCTTAAATTTAATATTTATTTCAACAGCATTATTAAAACATCCCAACAACTTATAAAAATATCATTTTTAAAATTAATGTCATTGCATTGCTGTATCAGCGTATTTCTTGATAAATTCACGTAAAAGTGTAAAATTTATAGTTAAACATGAACATTGAAAATAAAAACTGTTGAACTCAAATTATCTAACACTAAATCACTTGAAAATAAAAAGCATAACATTAAAAATCAATAATAAAACTATTTGTAATCCAAATCTATTCACAGCTGTAATAACCAAATTTCAAATATTAATGTATTTGTAAATCGTTGAACAGAGTAGATTCAATCAAATATTTAGGCATTTGTATAGATGGGAATTGAAGATGGTCTAATCAAATTAAATATGTCAAAAATAAATTGAAAAAAAAATCTTTTTTAAAACTATAAGAAATATAATAAGCCCAAAAAAACTTCTAAAAATATATAACGCAAGAAGTCAATCAGTTTTGGAATATGGAATAATTGGATGGGGATGTGCAAATAACACATTGATAAAAGAAATAATAATTTCACCAATTTTTTTTCATGAAAATTATCTTAAGAGTCCCAATCAGAACAAGCTCCCTCGGTATATTCGTAAATTTTAATGTTACATCTGTAAAATAACTTCATGTAAAAACTCTGTTACTGTACGCACACAAACATTGTTTTATACCTTCCATAACTCCTTTCACAAATACAATAATTTGATGATGCAAAAACAATTAACAATAAATACAACCTTCGGTCAAAGAGGGTTAGCCGACTACTCGGTTAAAGTGTACAATCTACTTCCATTACCCATAAAAACAATTAGTAAAAACTCACAATATAAAATTGCTATTAAGAAATGGATAGTAAAGGTGGGTTACGCACGGATCGATGAGTAGATCAAGCCAAATAGGTAAAAATTTGTGTCCTGTTTATGAAATTTGGTCTACAGGTCTATATGAACTGGTTATGTTTTTTATGATTATTTTAGTTATAAGTGCTTATTATGTTAATGATAATTTAGTGTACTAAAAAATCACTTTTTTATTTTATTATTATGTTTACTTTGTTATATACTTAACTAATTTGAGGCATGTTTCACTTATTGCAAAATGTTTCCCTCGGCACGAGACACCCCAATAAGGGAACATTATTGTGTATAAAAAAATAATGCAAACATTATAAAAGTATATAAAAAAAAATTAAAATTTGAAACAGTCAATTTATTGGGAATATTTCTTAGGTCTAATTGTAAAAAAACTCAATTTACAATCAAAAATATTCAGATCTTGATTTTCATTTACAAATATAATCATTCTCGGTAGAGGCGAATAAAAACCATAATTAGTCTTATGATGACCGAGGCAGAGAGTTGTATTATTTTTAAGTCTACGTGAATGAACATTAAAAGATATTTGTTTGAGAATAGTCGGGACATAAAACAAACTATTAATTTGCATCGAGACCATATTATGGAGGCGTATTCGAGAATGGGGCGAACCAATGAGTGTTTTTAGTGTTAATATGTTTTATAAATCGGATGTAGCTCTTTTTATAAATCCATAAAACTTAAGAGACTTGTTAATGATGTGTAGATATAGTCAATGTGTTCATGAAAGTTTTGTTTGTTGTCTAGAATCACCTAAAGATCTCTTATTGATATTTCAATGGAAAGAATTTGGTCATTCAGTTTATAATCAAAAGTAATATTTTTTTTTGATCTACAGTTAAAAAATATTTTGCGTATGTTTATATTTAATTCAAAGTTAATTATTTTGCACCAGTCATGAAAATAATCAATATCATCTTGTAGAACAAGACAGTCCCTAATATTTTTAATTAATTTGAGAATCTTATTGCTGTCGGCAAAAAGCCAAAATTTTGTGGTAGAGAACGCATAACGTAGAGAAATCATTCTTGATTAAAGGTTTGTATGTTTTTACTTTTTTTTATTCGCTAAGTGAAGGAGTCGGTGGATCTTTTATTACCCTTTAAAAATGAACTAGATATCTTGGAGAAGTTATTGTCGTCAAAAACCTACCCAAAAAACTGGGACTAAAGGGCCCTTACTCGTAAGCCTGAGCTGGCTGAAAACATTGAGGTACTGTGCGGACAAAGAGATAGGTAATGATTTATTTTATAACCTTTAAATTAATTTAGCGGTCCCGCACAGTATTCTCACCTGGATGACCGATAAACATGAGAGAAATGTTAGAGATTATAAATATATATATATATATATAGAGATAACGTTTTTTAATTGGTTATCTTTTATATGACTCGTTAGCAAAAGTTAAGGATTTAGCACTCTATATGAGGTTTGTATTTTACATATACAGCAAAATTTTGGTGAATATACTCATTGATAAAAAACAAAGGCCACTTACAGTTTGGGTACGTGTCAAGTTTAATAATTATTTTAGAAATATACCCACCTAATAACTTCAAATATCTAATGGTACATTCTCAACACAAATATTTACCAACTACAATTATATCGCTTTTAATGTCTAACAAGTAAAGTGGGCCGTTAAGGTACTAAATGGACTCAAAATAACATGTGTGAAATACGCTTACATTTTTATAAGTCTAACTGCCTCCGGATGAATATCAAAGTTTCGATATTATTGTATTTTCAAGGTAAATTCCAGTTTGGGTTCAAAGCAAATAAAAATAAAGTTTGTTTGACATTTCATCCTGCAAGTGTAAAAACATTAATAAATGAATGTCCCAAAAACAAAAATGTAACCATCAAACTTCCTTATCTAGCAACAGACCACTAGAAAAATATTGATTGAAACCGCAGATAGTGTTAAAATCAAGAAAACAATTAATCGGGTAAATGTTAAGGCTAAAATCTCAAATTCAGCATAAAAAATAATGCACAGATACAAGTGGTGTAATGACATCATTTTAAATCCTATCAATTGAAAAAAGATTAGAGTGGCAGTCTTTGCCAATCACAAACAAAAGCCTCAACGTAGGCTGCTTCTATCGATAAACTGACCGCTACAAACAATACGATTTATTATCAAGAAAATATGATAGATGCAAAGTGTTAGACAAGGCTGGGACAACTATTGTTTTAGCAGTTTTTCTGTGATTATTGATAAAAATAAGTTATGCCGGAAACGCAAAATAGCGCAAAATTGGCAGCAAAATTCAAAATTCTATAAATGTCTGATTTATACTTTGACGGGCAGAAAAATAACTTTTTTTTATAAAATAGAAAGAGAAAACGCATAGGAATAACCGAATCAGTGTTGAAATTCTTGTGATATATTGCACCGGTTTAAAACACATCTAAATGAATAGTACAGCAATTGCCGATTTTTCTTGGAATCAGAAATATCTGTGGAATTTTTACCTGCTGTTGGGTGTGATGGAACAAGTGGTAAAAATGTAGTGTTATTTCAATTTTATATTTGTTCTTAAGATGTTGTAAACTAACTTAATAAAGCATATATAAAAATGTGAACATTGATGAATATGGAAATGGCATACGTCTGCTTGAAAAAAGGTTAGAAAAACCATTACAGTAGATTACTGCCTACGGCATATAAACAAATGACCCTTCTGATACGTGTATCTATACCTTGATTGCAGCACATCTAGACCATATTTATCATTAGGTTTACACCTATTTTAGCAAAACTAAATATTTCTGCTCACAATTATATCAATTATAAAAATGTTTTATTTTTAGGTGAAGCTTAGTGCACGAACTGCTTGATTCCACAAAACATCATTATGAATGATATTTTAAACTAGTGAAGAAACAGATAGTGATTTGGCGGGATACCGGATATTCAGCCCATTATCAAAAAAACATTAAAAACACAACGGTACTCTAATTCCTTTCATAGCTAAAAACTCAACTTTTAATGAGCATAAAATTAAAAGCGGTTCAAATATTTTCATGATATTTTTAATAATCACTTATCGATCGGTGAGTTGAATATTAATATGGTTTATATGTTATTTAAATAATTATAATGATTTCAGATAGTATGACCCCTTGCGCTTTATTTTTAAATTATACGCTGAATAGAAATGAACGTTTTTGTGCAACTTTTTTCCCAAACCCGGTCGATATAAATAAATCAATTAAGTGACGTTGATTTTGTGAAATTTTGCAGTTTTGAGAATATTAGGTATCTGTTGGATATTGGGCTACTATCCGGTATCCGGCCGGTTACTCGAATTAGTGCGGATTAACCGGATATCGGATAGTTAGTGGATATCAGTTTCATCCCTACTTTTAGAATAATTTATAATACTGCACTGCCCAATCTAGACAATTTGCTACAACCGATAATTAGAGCATTTAACAGATTTAGCTGATTTTCAAATGGTGAATTATTTGATTTTTTTTAAAGATTTTAAGTTGCGATAATTGTTTCGGCAACTTTCATTAATAGATAAAATATGGCCATAGAAAAGTTTTTTTGTTGTTTTCCTTATATTCTTGTCTTCTTTAATCTTTTATGACCGATCTAGCATATTTTCTTCATATCTTAAATTTGACAAAAAAACTATTCAAATTATATTTCAATTTTCCTTCTTTCTCTCAGTCCAAAAACCAGAAATGTATAAATTTACTTAGAATTTAAAAAATCGAGTAGTGCATGGTTAAACGTGCTTTTTCATTGTTAAATATAAATATTTCATATCCATAGTACTATCGTAACGTAGTAACTTATTTTTAATGAAATTAAAATCAATCATAATTTTATTATTAGCTCAAATATTTTTTGTATAAAATTTTAGCTTTAAATTTTGAAAATAAGTTTTCACTTTACCATGTGTCATCGTTTAAATTCTGCTTTTGTGCATAATCGTTCATTTATAAATGCGGATGTAAATTTTTTTAAAGATGCTTGTCCTTAAATAAATTTATCCAAATTCTCTTGTTCAATATTTTTAAAACATATTCGTAATGTGTTTTAAAATATAAATTAACTTTGGGGGCCATTATCAAATATTCAGGTTTTAATTATTTATTTGGTATCCACCAAATCTCTCCCGGCCTCTCTGGCTGTGACTAACTCCCGTGTGTCCTCCAAAGTCAGACCCGCGTCCAAAACGTGAACTGCCGACAAGCTGGCAGCCATGGACTGGAAGTTGGTGCGTCCATTGTCTTATTTCAATAATCCTTGCGAAGTCAAACAACCTAACACTAAGTATTCTTCTGAAGCATCTATTCTCAAAACTCAATAGTTTGCTGTTTTGGGCAATAGTGATGTGGCACTATTTTGTAAAGCAACCGTAAAGACAATAGATACCATGCAGGCATTGTATAAGCGACATTAAGTTTTTACCGAGTAAACAACTGATCTTCAGATAGCTTTCATACTGTTGAATACAGCGCGCGTTTTACAGATCTCTTTTAATGTGCGATAACATTTACTTAACTATCGGAAATGAAAATGATTTATTTATTAAATAGTTACATTTAATTCTGATTCCAAAAGTCTAGTTTAATTTTATTGATTATTTCAATGGTGGTTATGAAAAGTGATTCGTATTTTATTGCACTGAAATGAACTGCACGTTATTGGATGTTTTATTTTTTTTCTAATTTTGTTCAAAGATATTTTTTTTAAATCTTTTTGAATATTTTTTTGTTTCAATTGTGGAATTAAAATGATTGATGTTTTTTTTATGTAAAATCAATGTTCTCTTCTTAACTAATTCGTAATACCAATAAAATAAGGGTCAGTCTCTGGGGAAATACAGGATTAGAATAATAAATGTAAATCGAAAAAGATCTGAAAAAATATGGTTTAAGTACATATTCTGGTACACATGGATATATAATATAGACACTAAGCAGTAGGACTAATATTATATTTTTAGCGTTAATTTTTTTATACATAATAATGTCTGCAAACAAATGTCTTGCTAGTAAAATAGATATTCAATTTAGTATCAGTAGTAGTAGTTTTGATTCTAATTTTGCAATTATACCGTATACACAAATAGCCGTTGACACTATTAAAAGTTTCACAATGAAACGTGAATTGTTTTTAAAAATAGTCATCAAATGAAAAAAAAACTATGTTTAAATTGAAATTCCAAAGTGTTTTCATCAATATATGACTGAGTTAACATTTAAATAATGATTTTTTTGTAAAAATTTTATTTATGCGCTAAAACTTTGAAACCAAAAGTGACATATCCTGCAAGGTTATGTTTGGTAAACAAATAGCAAATATAAAGCGGGCGGTTGAACACTGAATGGTTCTTGTATTAAAAACAAGGGGGATAACAGAGAAAACATGTTTCATCGCTTATATAAATGAACATTTGAAAGGATTTCACCCATTTGCATAATGTGAACGGGAGCGGGGGTCAGTAAACTATAAGCTTATCTACAAGACGCACAGAAGGAGGAAGGAATTTTTCTTTCCAAACTCTTAGCGTCTGTAGATTCAGGATAAACTGTTCCTATTTACATAAGGGCAACGGAAAACAATTGCAAACTGGCGGGAAGTGGATTATAAGGCCCCATACTACTGTGGGGTTAAGTTCTGACCATCGGATCAACAAATGTTGAGAGAATATCCTTTGCCCCATTTAAAAGCCCAAAATACTGAGCAAAACCATTTTTTTGTACAGAGAAAAGATTTTGTATTAATAATGAATTTACGTACTCCCGCTCTTGTATTTTTCTGGGCGAATTAGACGGGTTCGTTTTTTGATCGGATGATAGGGTTTTTGGATGAGATTTTCTTAGTAAAGTATTACACAAAGGGATTTTGGAATATCATCAATTTTTTACAGAAAATTTCAAATCTTATTTTTTTAAATACGGTTAATTTTAGAAAAAACCTTGAATTGTTTTGTAGAAAAAATATTTTTTTTTATCACGGGTAATTTTTTAACTTATGTTGGCTATTTTTATCTATTGAGTTTATCCTATGTTATTTTTAGCATTGAAACTTGATCATTCATTCTAAGATGTATATATCTTTTGAAAAAAAATACTTTTTTTACTTATTTCTTTAAAAAAAATTTTGAAAACAATAATATGAAAAACACTCATAGTTATAAATAAGTTCAGATCATATCATATTTTAAAGATCAAGTCCAATAGTTTTAAGTAACAACAGTTGCCCAAAATTTTAAAAGTACATAGGTATCTGAATAAAAAATTATAAAATAATATGTAATACATCTTAAATTTAATATTTATTTCAACAGCATTATTAAAACATCCCAACAACTTATAAAAATATCATTTTTAAAATTAATGTCATTGCATTGCTGTATCAGCGTATTTCTTGATAAATTCACGTAAAAGTGTAAAATTTATAGTTAAACATGAACATTGAAAATAAAAACTGTTGAACTCAAATTATCTAACACTAAATCACTTGAAAATAAAAAGCATAACATTAAAAATCAATAATAAAACTATTTGTAATCCAAATCTATTCACAGCTGTAATAACCAAATTTCAAATATTAATGTATTTGTAAATCGTTGAACAGAGTAGATTCAATCAAATATTTAGGCATTTGTATAGATGGGAATTGAAGATGGTCTAATCAAATTAAATATGTCAAAAATAAATTGAAAAAAAAATCTTTTTTAAAACTATAAGAAATATAATAAGCCCAAAAAAACTTCTAAAAATATATAACGCAAGAAGTCAATCAGTTTTGGAATATGGAATAATTGGATGGGGATGTGCAAATAACACATTGATAAAAGAAATAATAATTTCACCAATTTTTTTTCATGAAAATTATCTTAAGAGTCCCAATCAGAACAAGCTCCCTCGGTATATTCGTAAATTTTAATGTTACATCTGTAAAATAACTTCATGTAAAAACTCTGTTACTGTACGCACACAAACATTGTTTTATACCTTCCATAACTCCTTTCACAAATACAATAATTTGATGATGCAAAAACAATTAACAATAAATACAACCTTCGGTCAAAGAGGGTTAGCCGACTACTCGGTTAAAGTGTACAATCTACTTCCATTACCCATAAAAACAATTAGTAAAAACTCACAATATAAAATTGCTATTAAGAAATGGATAGTAAAGGTGGGTTACGCACGGATCGATGAGTAGATCAAGCCAAATAGGTAAAAATTTGTGTCCTGTTTATGAAATTTGGTCTACAGGTCTATATGAACTGGTTATGTTTTTTATGATTATTTTAGTTATAAGTGCTTATTATGTTAATGATAATTTAGTGTACTAAAAAATCACTTTTTTATTTTATTATTATGTTTACTTTGTTATATACTTAACTAATTTGAGGCATGTTTCACTTATTGCAAAATGTTTCCCTCGGCACGAGACACCCCAATAAGGGAACATTATTGTGTATAAAAAAATAATGCAAACATTATAAAAGTATATAAAAAAAAATTAAAATTTGAAACAGTCAATTTATTGGGAATATTTCTTAGGTCTAATTGTAAAAAAACTCAATTTACAATCAAAAATATTCAGATCTTGATTTTCATTTACAAATATAATCATTCTCGGTAGAGGCGAATAAAAACCATAATTAGTCTTATGATGACCGAGGCAGAGAGTTGTATTATTTTTAAGTCTACGTGAATGAACATTAAAAGATATTTGTTTGAGAATAGTCGGGACATAAAACAAACTATTAATTTGCATCGAGACCATATTATGGAGGCGTATTCGAGAATGGGGCGAACCAATGAGTGTTTTTAGTGTTAATATGTTTTATAAATCGGATGTAGCTCTTTTTATAAATCCATAAAACTTAAGAGACTTGTTAATGATGTGTAGATATAGTCAATGTGTTCATGAAAGTTTTGTTTGTTGTCTAGAATCACCTAAAGATCTCTTATTGATATTTCAATGGAAAGAATTTGGTCATTCAGTTTATAATCAAAAGTAATATTTTTTTTTGATCTACAGTTAAAAAATATTTTGCGTATGTTTATATTTAATTCAAAGTTAATTATTTTGCACCAGTCATGAAAATAATCAATATCATCTTGTAGAACAAGACAGTCCCTAATATTTTTAATTAATTTGAGAATCTTATTGCTGTCGGCAAAAAGCCAAAATTTTGTGGTAGAGAACGCATAACGTAGAGAAATCATTCTTGATTAAAGGTTTGTATGTTTTTACTTTTTTTTATTCGCTAAGTGAAGGAGTCGGTGGATCTTTTATTACCCTTTAAAAATGAACTAGATATCTTGGAGAAGTTATTGTCGTCAAAAACCTACCCAAAAAACTGGGACTAAAGGGCCCTTACTCGTAAGCCTGAGCTGGCTGAAAACATTGAGGTACTGTGCGGACAAAGAGATAGGTAATGATTTATTTTATAACCTTTAAATTAATTTAGCGGTCCCGCACAGTATTCTCACCTGGATGACCGATAAACATGAGAGAAATGTTAGAGATTATAAATATATATATATATATATAGAGATAACGTTTTTTAATTGGTTATCTTTTATATGACTCGTTAGCAAAAGTTAAGGATTTAGCACTCTATATGAGGTTTGTATTTTACATATACAGCAAAATTTTGGTGAATATACTCATTGATAAAAAACAAAGGCCACTTACAGTTTGGGTACGTGTCAAGTTTAATAATTATTTTAGAAATATACCCACCTAATAACTTCAAATATCTAATGGTACATTCTCAACACAAATATTTACCAACTACAATTATATCGCTTTTAATGTCTAACAAGTAAAGTGGGCCGTTAAGGTACTAAATGGACTCAAAATAACATGTGTGAAATACGCTTACATTTTTATAAGTCTAACTGCCTCCGGATGAATATCAAAGTTTCGATATTATTGTATTTTCAAGGTAAATTCCAGTTTGGGTTCAAAGCAAATAAAAATAAAGTTTGTTTGACATTTCATCCTGCAAGTGTAAAAACATTAATAAATGAATGTCCCAAAAACAAAAATGTAACCATCAAACTTCCTTATCTAGCAACAGACCACTAGAAAAATATTGATTGAAACCGCAGATAGTGTTAAAATCAAGAAAACAATTAATCGGGTAAATGTTAAGGCTAAAATCTCAAATTCAGCATAAAAAATAATGCACAGATACAAGTGGTGTAATGACATCATTTTAAATCCTATCAATTGAAAAAAGATTAGAGTGGCAGTCTTTGCCAATCACAAACAAAAGCCTCAACGTAGGCTGCTTCTATCGATAAACTGACCGCTACAAACAATACGATTTATTATCAAGAAAATATGATAGATGCAAAGTGTTAGACAAGGCTGGGACAACTATTGTTTTAGCAGTTTTTCTGTGATTATTGATAAAAATAAGTTATGCCGGAAACGCAAAATAGCGCAAAATTGGCAGCAAAATTCAAAATTCTATAAATGTCTGATTTATACTTTGACGGGCAGAAAAATAACTTTTTTTTATAAAATAGAAAGAGAAAACGCATAGGAATAACCGAATCAGTGTTGAAATTCTTGTGATATATTGCACCGGTTTAAAACACATCTAAATGAATAGTACAGCAATTGCCGATTTTTCTTGGAATCAGAAATATCTGTGGAATTTTTACCTGCTGTTGGGTGTGATGGAACAAGTGGTAAAAATGTAGTGTTATTTCAATTTTATATTTGTTCTTAAGATGTTGTAAACTAACTTAATAAAGCATATATAAAAATGTGAACATTGATGAATATGGAAATGGCATACGTCTGCTTGAAAAAAGGTTAGAAAAACCATTACAGTAGATTACTGCCTACGGCATATAAACGAATGACCCTTCTGATACGTGTATCTATACCTTGATTGCAGCACATCTAGACCATATTTATCATTAGGTTTACACCTATTTTAGCAGAGTTATCCTAGTGTCCTACTCAGAATCAGTATTAGCACGTTGCACAGACCAAACATGTTTGTACAGAATAGTCGTATTGGGTTTAAAAGCCATGAATCTTTAAGATTTGAAAAATAAATTGCCAGACAAAATATTTCATCCCCGATGGCTAACTCCTGCTAATTAAATTGCACGTTTCGATGGAATATCCTTCTAAAAACTTAGTAATGCTCGCAAAATAAGTCTTTAAGGTTTACGCTCTGACATGGTTTGCTATAAAAATTCCCTCTTCCTGTAAATAAAAAGAACGGCACTTTTCTTAGCTCATTGCTGCAATTAGATATTTGCCCATATAACTGAAAGCTCAATGAACCCGGTAATTTAAAGAAATAGTTACAATACCTATTTTGCAAACCTTGAAAATGTAATGCAGACCGATTCTGAGCCGCACATCCTCAAACTGGCAGCATGTCACACTTTGAGAGCTCGCAGCAATCAATAAAATAGTCTAACTGATCAAATTTCCTTCTGTAAAATTTGATGCATCATATTACACTGATATTATTGATATTGACTAAACCACCAATATTGACGTTGATATTTTTCAAAAACATCCAACTGTTTGTTGCCCAAAAATGAGTAAGAAAACTATCGTAACTGCATTTATCACGTCATACTTAAATAGTTAAAAGGGCAGCACGGACTGTGATAGAAGCTTCAGCCACATTAGGCGGAATATCTAATAGAGAAAGTTTCATACGAACCCTTATAAAGTCTCGACAAGTTATGCTGAAATTCAATAGTAAGAAAGATTTTCGCGCTAATAGAAATATGAAAACAATTAATCATTATGGTATAATATTATAAATAATATTTTTATGGATGTCATTTTTAAAATTTTTTCGTTGTAATAAATAAATGTTACGTACAGAGTTTCAAATGGTTTTGAAAACCCACATTTTTTTTATTTTTTTAGCCTAGCTATTACAATTCAACCAAAAAACTAAGAAAACGTTTATTTCAAAGTCGATCCGAAGGCAAAAGATGATAACCGATTCTAACAAAATTTTATATTAGAGCTAAACGAATTATTTGGCACCTTTTCCTGCTATGCCGGAGAGAAATCTGACTTTTTTTTTCTCCATACAACCGTGGCCCAGCTAAACTAGTAACTATGATTGTAAACCCCCTCATGCAATTTTTCAAAAAAGATTAAAGGTACCTTTTATTTGTCATTTATTAAGCTTTTTGATTGTTTCCTTTTTAAATAATATTATGTGTATACAAATTGTCCAGATCATTCAATAAAGATATTATTGTGATGAAAAAATATCTCTAATATCTTCAATTTTATTTGTGTATTTGTATCGTGTATTTGTATTTGTAAAATTCTTAAGTTAGGTTGCTTTTTTTAAATCTATCAATATTGATTACAAACATGATTTTAAATATTTAAGAAAACAGATTGTTAAATATCTGAGCAGAAGAAAAAAGCCAAGTGTTTAACAAAGATTCATAAGAGATGACTGACTTATAATGATAAATCGTGTTATTTTGGAATCTGTGTATTTATATTATGCATTGTATTGATTATTTTTCTATGCAAAAGTTTGGGCATCAAAAAGGTTTAGAACCTACGTTTTGGACTAACAAACAATAAACACGCAATCATTCACCCATTTGTATGGTTTGGGCGGCGGAAGTCAGACACTGGGCGAACCGCCCTTTCCAAACGTATCAGGGTAGATTTATTAAGGTTGTGCGCTAATTTACCTATGCATACAATCAACAGAACCTCCGAGCCTTTTTAAACACAAGGCTGATGGAAACTGATGATTCTCCAGCTAAATATTAATATTAAATTAATTCCGTGGAATCCTAATTAACTAGCTGCTAATCTTAATTATTTTTATTTTATCTTTTAGAATGTGTTTAACTAAAATGCTTGCCAACTACAATCCATTACATCAGCCTCTTCATTGCTGTAACATATTTCACTTAGAAGCGGATAAGGGAAAAAAGAGACATGCCTCAGCATGTCGTTATTTGAGTTATATAATGCAAATTATCAAAACATGTTCTACATTTTTTTTTTAATAATTCTACTCGAACGTGTTGGAAAATTTATCTGCAATTTCGATGAGTGACATCAAAAACAACAAGCAAAAATTTTTCAATTAATATTTTAATAAAAACTGCATTATTGGAGTTTGACATTCAATTAAAAATCTGACCGACTTTGTGCAACCCGTTGGAACATTAATTACGTTAAAAGGCCATTTTACCAAGTCGCTTTAGCTCTGTATACACAAGTACGTATACGGCGCATTAATTAGGTCGTAACTGAGGCTACTTTACGTGTTTATTATATGATTAAAAGCACCTATTTATCGCTTCCCCTATAAAGCGGTAGCCAAGTTACATATAAAATCATTTTCAGTTCTTAATGGCCTCCGAATAAAGTGTTGTAAAACAGAGCGCTGCAGTAGCGGTAAGCCCGGTTGGCGAATGGGGGAGGGGGTTGTAATTTAATGAAAGCTTAATCTTTCTATCATTAGACTTGCAGAGGAACTGAAAAATCAATTATCTTAAAAGTTCTTACTTAGAAAATAATGCACGTTGTTCAACACTACTCGTAATAGTATATATTAAGAAAAGTGGCATGGTTGCTCGGACTACAAAGGGGTAATTATTCTTATTTTGAAATAGAGCAATCTCTTAATCTGTTTTCATTGGAAAGACGTAGAACTGAGATGGACCTTATGTGCATTTTCAAAATACTTAATGCTTTAAGTGATGTCCCATAGAGAGGAGGTTGCAATCAATTTCTTTTCATGTTCCCAACCGTGTCACCAGAAGTCAAAATCTGCTATTTATAAAATCTTCTAAGAGCAACTTTGGTTTTTATGCACCAATGTCCAGAATGTGTAGATTAGTCAATTCATCACATGACTTGGAATTTTTTGGGATAGATCTTCCGGCTTTTTGTAGATCTCTTCGCGACTAAACAGTGTGGGATGAAGTTGGATTGGCATGGTTTAGCTCAAAGTTTTTGGTCTTTCGTTTTTTTGAATATATTGTAAACAATTATTGTTTTGCCCTTGTTTGTCTTTGCTAAATAGTTTTATGTTCTTTTTGTTCAGTTTTTTGCATGTATGTTTCTTCATGTAACTGTTGTAATTGGCTTAGGCCGTTTATATATAATAAATAATGAATTAAATAAATATTACGATTTTGATATGACTTATAGTAGCTAGAAACATATGAATGCCCAAAAATTTTCCGCGTTTTTCTTTTATTTTCACAATAAATTAAACTATTTTTTTATAAGAAGTTTTATTAGAAATACTTTTTTTTTGATAAATACCTCAACTTTTAAACGAAAGCGAGAATAATGTTTTGATAGAGCAGAAGATACAAAATTTTAATTTAAACATATTTTAAAAATGAGTTATTTAATTTGTCTATAAAACATTTTTAACGTTTTTTGAAAGTTCATTCAAGTTCAGAAATTTTAACCGCGAACAAAACACCTCATTATCTAGAATATAATATTATTTTTTTATTGAGTTCTTCTGGATCGATACTTTTTGCAAATGACATAAAATTATAACTTAAGATAATAAAACACAATGAAGTATTATGGTGGGATATAATTTATGAGGTTTTAAAACAGCAAAAAAATGGAAAAACAAAAATTATTGAATTAACCGATTTGAATTTCTAGGACCAAGTTACTTGAGATTTCTTTTGAGTGATTTATTTGTATCTTTCCGTGTCAAATACAACTCACTGAAGCAATTAGAATACAGATAAAACATAATTTGAGAGCATCAAAAGCAAAGCTATGTGGCGTTTATTTTTTAAAGTCAATTAATATCTGTCAAAATCATAAAATTTACGACTCAGCTATAAATAATTTAAAATCTTGCTTATCTTAATTACTTTGCTGTTTTTTTCTAAACATGACAAAGTTAATTTCATTTTTAAAAATTGACGTCAAATAAGATAAAGAAATTGACTTGAATTAAACATTGCAACAAAGTTTAGACCTAAAATCTTTTAAGATTGTTGGAATTAATTATAGAGAGTTTAAATAATAAAATGAATGATTACATTCTATAAAAATCATGTAAATTACAGCATGCGGATTATTCAGTGATTATGACAGTTTTAAAAAGCGATAATAATCAAGACTAAATTTTGACACCTACTCATGAAAAACAACAATAGTAAAATTAGCTACATTCGGAATCATATCAAATATCATATCATCACAGGGGCCCAAAACAGCATAACACTGATTTTTAAGAAACTTGGGTGAGCGAGAAGAATCTTGAGTGAGCGGTGGTTTGACTTTATAAGAAATAAAGTAATTAAACTGACGCAACAAATTCCGATGACAACTGTCATAAAGCGGAGGTGATGCGGTTGGCTGGGCCATATACTGCGGATGCCTCCTGAGACCTTAACCATGCTTGCCTAATTTACAAGGCATCAGGTTTTCGACGTCCGGGACATCCGCTGCTGACTGTTCGTCGGCAGTTTATGCCAGAACTACGGACGCGAACCTGACTTGGGAAAATACACAGGAGCCGGTAGCCGAAGAAGATGACTGGAGGCTCTATGTGGACACCATATACTCCAACAAGGGAGGAGACATAGAATGATGATGAGACAAAAGGGTCATTTGTTTTTTTGTTCTTTAAAAGCATTGAGTATTTTCTTATTTTCTGAATGTCACATTAATATTCACGTATAAATTATTATTTCAAATTATTTAAAGGAATTCGAAAAAAATCAGATACCTGGGCAGCGATTATGAACGGCTATCTTTATCGGTATATATTGAGACGGTTTAAACTAATATCGATATTTATGTACAAAAGTGTGTATACTTGTATGAAAATTGAAAGTATCTTAGTCAGTAACCGGTAATTAAAAATGTTCAGAAAAAAAAATTGTAAACATATATTTTTTATACAGAAAACTTAATTTTACATTGTAGATAAAGTTGTAGATAAATTTTAACTTCCCATCAGAATACGTACCCTGATGCTTATAACAGTTTTAAATCAAATATTTCTGAAAATGCTGAAGACATTTTTTAATTTCATTAACTATCTTGTTTTGTTTTATATTTTAAATGTACCAAATAGACTTATATTCAAATAAGCATTTGTCTATAAAATAAACTAACACATAATATCTTTAAATAGGTTGGTTTTTCGTTAATTTTCCACGTGGATGTTAGTAAGGTTTGATAAGAAGAAATATTCCATTTATCAATTTTTGTTTTATACACCCAGTTTTTAGCTCCAAGTCAGTTCAGATATTAACTGCCAAAAAACTGTCTGTTGTTGAAGTCCGGGACAACGTGCTTTCATCTTGCTACGAACATTGTTTTATTTCAAGATTACCACAAATAATTCGGGAAAAAAGAGAAAAAAAACTGTCCCACCGAACTTTCATACTTATTATTATTTTTTATTAGGTAATTCAACAAAGATAGATACTAGAAAACATACGATTTGAAAGCATTCGTGGACACAATTTTAGATGCATATTAAATGTCTTCATTTACAGAATTACATAAAACAGATTTATATAGCGGCCTCCGTGGTGTAGTGGTCAAGACGCTTGACTCATGCACGGAAGGTTCCGGGTTCGAGTCCCGGTGAGAACACGGAAAACAAAAATGGGATTTTTCTCAAGCCTGGGTGTTCTGTGATGTAATTCACCACTGTAATTGGGCCTCCTGGAGCTCAATCACAGATGGCTATCGACATGCTAAAAAACGTGCTAAGTATTTGAGCGATCACCACGAACAATCATGAACACGCTGAAGTTAAAGCGGTCGCGTTGCAAAACGCCATAGATAAGTTCCTGTGCGAGATTCAACCAATCCTCTTGAACTGACCGAAGTTGAATTTCGTTTTGCAACGCGACCGCTTTAACTTCAGCGTGTTCATGATTGTTCGTGGTGATCGCTCAAATACTTAGCACGTTTTTTAGCATGTCGATAGCCATCTGTGATTGAGCTCCTGGCCTGTTGTGGTGCAAAAATAAATAAATAAATAAATATATCAAAAAGTAAAACATATTTTTGAACATTATTTTTTTTTTTAAGGATTGTATTGTAATGCAATAAAAAATAAGTTCTACGTGTGAACTTATTAAATAAGAATTATTTCTAAGAGAATTCACAAAACCTGAGAGAGTATCATGAAAAATGTCAATTTTATTGTTATGGCAGTATATATTATATTCCCGGGCCATACGTGTGTGGTATGTAGCATTATTTGAAAACAAAGGCTGTTTAAATATTTCTCGATGTCTGAGTGTTCTCAATCCCGCATTTATTTATTTTTTATTTAAGATTACAAAGCATATTTTTTTTAAACTGTACCTTTGCATTACCATGTATTTTTAGTTTATTAATAAAATGTATAATAGTTAATTGTTTCCACTTTGTCAACAGCTAAATTTATAACGCGAGCTCTACAATTTATGACCACTTTTATCCTTCAACAGCTTCACATACACACACATGCAGTTCACCAAAAGGGGGACATAGTACTCGTGCGCCTTTCTTACCGAATCCAGGGTAAGTGCAAGGATAAAATGCAGCCACCGGAAGTAGACACGTAGAAGCAACTTCCATAAAAGCCTCGATGGGAGTCTTACTTTACGCAAATGGGCTTGGTGATAATTTTAGGACTAAAAGCTAAGGAGTAACGGCAAGTCCTTAAGAATAAAATTGAGCCAATTACTTTTTATACTGGTTTAGTGAATAACGTTCTATATTAGAAATTTGAGATATATTTTAAACAGACTCGAGTTTGTAAAAACTATAGAATTTTCTCCTTCTTCGTTTTTAGGTATAATGGAATATAACATTATTGTTTTGTTTTTTATTTTATTTTATTAAGTATTTACATATTATATTGAATAACTCAACTCTTTGAGTTGTTCATTTTTAATTGTTTTTGAGAATAAATCAATTAGCCAAGTTCTGTTGTTAAAGAGTTTTTTTTTTCTAAAACCCTTTTAATTTTTAAATTGTTTTGACAATAAAACGATTTGTTGTGCCAAGGATATGGAAAATGTCGTTATATTAAGTCTCAATTCTACGGAATTTTTTTTCGTTATTCTTATTACAGTTATAACATTCCAGTTTGTTTGAATTACCGGGTATAAAAAAAAATGTTTTTTTATCAAAAGAGATATTCTTATTGCATTATGTTTGCAAAAATACCTTTCATATTTATTACGTAAATAAAACGATAAAGTGTTCGAGGGTGAAAACTACAGAGACCTTACTTGTAGACCTGGTAAAAAGTTACGCCTAGGCATAGTAGTAGAATAAGGATGAGAATACTATTCTCATTATAGTGGTAGAGACGTAACTTTATACCAAGTTTATAACTTACGCTTGGAGAATTTGAGATTTAAATCTTACTATTTTTAATATCCAGTTATATTAGTTTATCGGTAAATTTCAAACCCCTTTAGAAACATGTTTCTCATAAATAGATTAACATTTTGTACGATTACAATTTACATCAAGTAATTTCATTTTTTTAAATTAATTTATAGGTAATCAATACATATTTGTTTAGATATTATAATCCATTCTGTATCGTACCCCCTGTTCGGTAATATTTCTCAGATACGATTTTCATTATATCTAATGCGTTAATTATCTTGTTTCCATGTTAAATTATCGAAAATCAATCGTCTCTCCGTAAGATTTGATGCATTAATCATAAAACCAGATAATTTTTGCACACCTGGATTTGATATGATAACGTAATTTAATAAAATACACCTTAAATTTAATTTCTTTTTGAACGTAATGCAAATAAATAAGTCAATTTTTTGTCATATTTATTTATCACTTATATTACTTAACCACGGCCACGTGTAAGTGTACATTGGGATGGTTTATTCCATTATTTCAGTTACCTAATTTACCTTAATTATTTGTATATCATTTCCATATATTAAAATTAACGTTTGATTAATTTACGTACACGAAAATTCCCAAAAACATAAATATAAATTATTGTTACGTTTATAAATAAGGCAGTATATCACAGTTCCTGGATTGGTACCTGAAGCGTAATACTGATAACCTTACCTGTTACAAATCAAAGGGATTTAAAAAAATAAAATAGATATTATATTTTTTTTTTTTTTTTTTTTTCACCACAACAGGCCAGAAGGCCCAATTACAGTAGTGAATTACATAACAGAACAACCAGGCTTGAGAAAAATCACATTTAAATTTTCGTGTTCTCACCGGGAATCGAACCCGGAACCTTCCGTGCGTGAGTCAAGCGTCTTGACCACTACACCACGGAGGCCGCCGTGGTGTAATGGTCAAGACATTTCTTTTGACTTATCCAAATGTTTCAATTTTGGGCCATTTTCAAGTTGTTAATCAGTTGTTATTTCACTATTAGAAAATGAGAATCAATTTGGAGTCGAAAAGGGTTCGAACCATAGATCTCTGACCCGTGAGTCCAAAACACTAGCTACGGGACCACAACTCAATTCGCTTCCTTTGTGTACGAATGGAGCGCCTTATGCACTATCTGGTGTGAATAGACGAATGATGACGCAGACAGTTTTAAAGTTTGACCTTGTTAATACGTATTTAATTGAGTAACTTGTGAGGAATTTTTATTCCTATGGCGGGATTTATAAAAAGAAAATTTTACTATATAACAGTTTTTTAAACTCTACGGCATGGCACCTACGGAAAAGTCATGAAGAAACTTAATCCTATTTGGTTGGCAAGAAATTGCATTGAATTATATAGCGAACAGTCTCAACTTTACGACTATCGTGCCTTAACTTTTTAACTGCAGTCTTCTCTCAGACATTCGGGACCTGCTTCAAACGAAGCGGCATTTGATACCCTGACTTCATAATGAGATGGAAGTGATCATAAGAATTTTATCTGACTCTAAGTGGTATTTCGTAAGGTCGAAGGGCCAAGCCACAGTGCGCAATTATTGCAATTTAAACATGAACTTCGGTGTACCATGCAAAGAACAATTCTAGTTCCATTGTGAGACTTGAAAACTTAGCCCATTGAATGAAATCAGCCTTTGTAAACTTTGTAATATGGACATAATTACTTCGTCTGATGCTCGCAGAATTAAATTGGAAAGAAAAACGAAATATTTAGTATGAAAACACTTTATTTCCTTTAATGTTTAATTCGCACCTAATTTCAACAAAGGTAGATGAAATTTTTTTTTAATCAACATATATTATCTAATTTAATGCATTAACATTTTTTTTTCTGGTCACCGCATTTACGTAAAAAACAAAATTCCTTTTTTTAACAATAATCAACTTGAAAAATTGTAAAATTTAATATTCGCCCTAACTTTAGTGACCGAACGAAACAAGATTTTCTAATAGTATTTAAATAAGTCAAAAATCTCACCAAAACGCCCAAAATTAGGCGTTTTTAGTTTTAAACCTTACGAGTTTATTAAAACAAGTATTAAATAAAATACACAATGAAATAAAAGGCATGAATTTAATGAGTAAATTTGTTTTCTTTTATCGTCTTATGGTTTGTTGTTATACATATAACTTATGTATCCTTCTATGTGCGCTATTAAAACAATAACTATAAAGGAATAACAAAAATATAAAACATCTCTGTCACCAATAACAAGTATTTTGTAGTAATAGTCAAGTGTTGTGTGTTGTTAATACTGCTCTACGGGGTTGAAACATGGACTTTCATGGTAAACTCCATGAACTGATTAGAGGCTTTTGAAATGTGGCTTCACCGGAAATTGTGGAAAGATTTAGTGACCACTGTGGAGGTGCTGAGATGAGCCAGTGCCGAATGATAGCTACTGTCCTCAGTAAAACAGAGAAAACTTACAAATCTGGGCCATATCATGCGCGGAATCAAATATGCGCTTCTACAGCTAATCATAATGGGTAAGATTGAGGGAAAACGTGGACTTAGAAGGTGACAGATGTCCTGGCTGAGAAAGATCCGCGACTGGACGGGAGTGTGCGGGCTTGAGGCGCTCTTCCAGTTGCCACAGGACCGGAATGCCTACTCTGGAGTGATTGCCAACGTCAGGGGACTTGATATGGCACAGAAAGAAGATGAAAAAAACTTATTAATACTATTCACTAAAGCCAAGAAATCACAAAACCAGTATAGTTTATATTTTATACAATGCGCAATGGCAATAAAATAACTATTATTTGAATGGAAAACAATCCAATATCTCTCGATATGATATTTTTTTATAACTAATTTATCACCATAGATTAAAAGTACTGACATAACCCTTTATCCGACTCTTTAACTCTTCTTATGATCTAAAGCGGATCCCTCTATATCTTTGCTTCTTGTAGTTAAGCTATGGTTTCCTAGAAAATCAGTGTCATTATCTAGCGGCCGTAATATACCGTCATAAGGTGGGTGTAATAAGACGGCCATTTAAACGGTGTCTAGAGATGTAAACTTAGAAAAAGCAGAGTCGTTATCTGACGGCCGTGAAAGCTGACAATATGTCAAAACTTTGCGCTGAAATAAACTTCTTTTAATAATTTTTTTTTTTTTTAAACCAACAGTCATAGTAATAAACAATTCATAAAGAATAACAATAAATAACAAGATCAATTATTGGTTTGATATAGGAACAAAAATATAAACAAACAAAACGTACAGTTCGCTAGGGGTGAAAGAAATCGCAATGGGAAAATAGGGAAGAAAGAGAAGAAGAAGAAATAGTAAGTAAATATGAAACAATTAAAAATGAAAAAAAATAAAAAATAATAAAACAACTTTGTTTTATTTATTTTATTATAATGAGTAACCACAAAGTTAGTGCTTCAAATATAAATTTTATAGAAAAAAAAAATGTATAGATCTACACTTAAAACATACATATAAATACATACACACACATCCATATATAAACATATGTTTTAGTAGAAATAATATCATTTTAAGAAAGGTTTTGAAATAGAAAAACAATATAATTTAAGATGATAAACATTTTTTTGTAGCAAATAAACATTTTTAAATATTCATTTAATTTGTTTGTTATTTAAGTACATTTATAGTACATATCTGATATCTCGATTCTGTTTTAACTGGGCTTTTTTATAGTTGGTGCATATAAAATAATGTGGACTGATTTTTTACAAAATCAATAAACATTTCGTTAATTTCAATATTTCATAAACGTTTGCACTCATTTTGACAGCTTTGATAGGCAAAAATGATAACCACTGCACAAGAAAAAAACATTTGTTTACTGTTTGCACCGCTATGACGGTCGTTCTGCAAATAGCGGCACCGATGTTTGACGTTCTACTCAAAATCAACGCTCTCCAGGAGACCAGCGCTATTGATTTGTACAGAAAACCTTTTAATGTCACCATTCACCGTAACATGATGGCCTTTAGATGGCGGCACCGCTTTTATAGGAAATCATAAGTTAAGGGAGTGACTTACATATATCAGATATAATATTATGACTCATGTTATTTTATAGAATATCGTTTTACTATAAGAAGACTGAAAATATTTCGAAATGTAATTGTAGATTCTGGATGAATTATACATGCATTTATTTGTGTTTATACTATGCTTGTCGAATCTGTCATAATTCTTTTGCATTTTCTAAAGAATTATCAAATAAAGCGGATAGTAATCAAACCAAATAAAATTCCAAAATATTTGCACGTAGGTATTTATTTACGAAAAAAATACGCAAGGTAATCAAATTTTATCACAGGTAGACGTTCTAAAAATAATAACGAAGATTATCATTTAATTATTTAATGCTTTTATACTTGATTATTTTATATGAAAAACATTAATTTACATGTAGTCAAGTCTATTAAGGACCTCGGAAAAGTAGCATGGATGATTGGCCTCGAGAGGGGAGACTACACTTACGGAGAAATGGAGTCAATGTTAAAAACGTAGAAATAACATTGACTCCATATTTATGTTTAATTAACTGAATGGTTTTATTGATGTACCATGGTTACTGAAACCAGTGGCATTCAATGTTCCAATCCGCCGCTGGCGAAATAATAATGTGCTGTTCCTCGATCGACACAGCACAAACTATGGATTGCATGCACCAATGTCCCGGTTGTGTCGTATTGTAAACTTGAGATAAGATCTGGACTTTTTTGGTGTAACTCTTTGTAGATTAAAAAAAACACTAAAATAAACCGGATTTTGTTTTGAGGTAGTAATTTTTTTTTTTTTGGTCCTAGCTTAAATTTTATTCAGTAGTTCTTTATTTTATAAGTGCCTGTATTTATTACAAAAAATTGTATTCTCCAGTGTTAAAATGGACTGCATAAGTCCGTCAAATAAATAAATATTTTCCAGTAAACTAGATCATTAAACAAAATCAGAAATTGGAATTGAAAGTTATGGGTGAAAGTAGGGTCTGCTAATTAAATGCGATCTCTCAGGTGAATGTGTGTTAAAAATATGTACGATGGGTGCATAAATATCGAGATCCGTACATTATGTAAGGCTAAGATAATCATACCGACAAATCAAGAAAGAAGTTCGGCATTGGAAGGAACAACAGTAGTTAAGAAGTTGGTATGGTTTTTGTAGAGCAACAAAATACCTACTTAAAGTATTATATTTTTTTTTTTTTTGGATTTATTGGGAAAAAATCTTGATAAAATAAGTATAAAATTAAAAAATGGTTAGTTTATACATAAATTATAATAACGTATAATTAATGATAACTAATTCGCATAATTAATAATACTACCATAATAGAGTGAAAACATATGTTTAAAGAGGGGGTTCGATGTAACTATTGATGGATGCTTAAATTTAAGAAGAATAAAAAAATCAGGGCATGCCCAAATTCAACAGATTCTTAAATATGGTCATGTCAAAAATCGTAATAATCGGTGCGCCTACATGAGAAGATATGAATATAAAGGAAGCGAGTTGTCAACATTTTCGTCAACACTTTAATATAATTAGTTTCCTTTATTTGATAGCTTATTTTATATTTTTACGACCATTGATAATACGGAACCCTCTTTGAATAAATGATTTTTTAGCCAATGTAGTTATGAGTTTACTAAAAATACGTGTATAGTTTTATTCCACTTTAATTTATAATTTTTTACCAGTGACTGGGTTTTGTCGTGACCAACATCGTCAGACTGGTGGGAGACCAAACAATGTTATATACAAGTGTTTGGTCCCCCACTAGTCTGACGATGTCGGTCACGAGAAAACCCGGTCACTGGTAAAATTTATAAATAAAAGTGGAATTAAACTATAGACGTATTTTGATAATTATAATTTAAATGCAGTCCCACCAATAACATATCAGCAGAAAAACTCAATCCATTATAAGTTTACTTTTGAATTTAATGTTGTGAAAGTGAATACTTTTCTGTTTACAAAAATTTCCATGTTCGGTTTTACAATAGGACAAAGTTTCGTTTTATAAATATCTGTCAATATTAATACACAAAATGGATTTTCGTGACAGATTAAGTGCAGTTTATGTTACTTTTATACTTTTAGCTTTAAAACAACCACAGTTAATAAAAATTGAAACTTTTATCTTTAATTTTATTAAATTATATTTAATAAATTAATTATATAAATTTAATTTACACGTGCAAGGTTAGTCTGCAAGCGCTGTAATTGGCAAAAAACTTCTATAACCAGTTATTGAATTTAAATAAGAAGTACCTTAGTCTGGCGTCTTTTAAATTAAATTGAAATTATTCATTGCCACTTGGCGAAAGCAAATTTTAAGTAAAGATGCTTTTATTTCTCTGGTAAGCGAAATACTAGAAGCGAAGACATATTGAGAGGAAATTAATAATGTTGCATCACTGTTTCATAAATGTCATTTAATGATGCTAAAAATATTAGATTTATAAATTTTTATAATGCCATTTAATTATTTTTTAGCTATCAAAAGAAATAAAGATTTTCGTTTTAGCTTCGGTTTAATATTTAACTTGAAAATCAATGAAAAGACATTTCATTTTTCAAAATACTATAAACTATCAAATAATAGTTTGCCTCATGGTTAAATAATCAGCTCGTTTACCTATCATGCAAAAGGTCCCGGGTTCGATTCCCGATATGGTTGTCATGAAATCTTTTTTTTTAAATTTTACTACACTAGAATATTGCATTGTCTCTGGACAAAGACTGACGTTTATGTAATAAATATAATCATTGCGGTTGATGCACTGAAAAAGTGCCCCATCCAACATTAAGTGTCGAAAGGATGATGATATGATAGTGAATAATTTTTAATTAAGCCTACATACCAATAGGTATATAAATAAATAAAAATATTTTGCCACAAAATTTAAAATACGTCATCATCAATTATCAAAACAATATCCGTACCCAGGTACTGCACCTTTAAATTAAATGCAGCGTATCTCGATCACATGTTACAGGTAGGTAAAGCGAACAGTCTTACGCCAGACAAGGGAGAGTGACAAATTTACTTAAAAAACCAACTTATACACAAATATTTCAAATCAACCGTCTTAAGTACTTTGTAAGAAAGACAAGAAAGTTGTGAGCATTAAAGAAAATATTCAGCGTGCTGTTGGCGGGTATGATTTGTAACATTACTACGTAAACAAACGAAAACAAATAGGAAGTTACTGTCGCTACTGGCGCTAGTGACGGAGATTGGTAGAACGAAATCCGTATTCTGATTTAAAATTGGTTAAATAAGCGGAATGGCATAATAGGTGACAAAAAATCATGTTTGAAGTTCGAAACTTTAAATTCAGATAAAATATTAGAAAAATCATATAACATAAAAAATAATATCGAAATCCTAGTAATTGAGAAAATAATATTGGTGTTCTATAAATCGCGTTTTTGGTCTGATTTTCCGGATTTTTTACACTATCGAAAACCGGTACCTATGCTCTTTTTAAAAATATGTTTTGAATTTTCTGGTTAGTTTTTAAATAAATTTGGTAGTAGAATTTCCCACACTATTCATAATATTGTCTGAGAGTTTTCAAAGTAAAAAGCTGTGTTTGAATATACGGATTAGATAGATTGATCGCTGCAATACATCTTGATGCATAAAGTAAAGCACACAAGAACCTTTTTTCCATCCACGATGTATGTTTAACCCTGATCAGTCTTTCAGAAGATTTTTCACATGTGTACTTTCGGAGGTTTTATGTTATTGGTTGACCCGAAGCTTTTGCTTGAGTTTTTGCGTCTACAAAGCTGTACTATATTCGAAAACATTGTTTTAATTTATTCAACAAATTCTTTATTTAAGATCAATTTTTATATAAAAATCGATACGATAATTTAATATATCCACGTACAAATGTAGGAAAAAATAATCTGAGCATCGATAACATTACAGATTCTCCAGGGTATGCTTGGCTACAACAGTTTAAAGACTAGAAGGAATGTGTATTTGACTACACATTTTAATCGATTGTTACGTGGAATGATCGATAATTCTGCGATTATGATGAGCGTTGGTTTGTATGTTCCTGATAATTACCTAAGACAGCATCAGCATAGATTGTTTTATATTCCGATATGCAGGACCAACCTGCCGATGGTTATGCCTGTTGGAAGGGCTACTGCTAAGCTGAACAACATAGCTCTAGATTTTGATCTGTTTCATGTATCGGAAGGGGTTTTCCGGAGCAGGATTCTCATACTATTTTGACAAGACTTTTTTTGTGTATTTTTTGTCTTTTTATTATACGTACGTCTTAAATTTTATTTTGTATTTCATGTATCATTTTAAATAAATGAATTGAATTGAATGGAATTATTCAATAATTTGTGTAAATCTTGAAAAACTATTTTTGAATCAAAATGATCATCATTAAACTCTTATTTGCACCTGATAGGCATAAGGCACTAAACTGCTTTAGTAAATGCAGCAAATCATTTTGCCTTCAAGTAACATGTGATTGGGATACAGTGCGCTTAATGTTCTAAATTAGTGCTTTATACACCACTGACTGCGGAAAAAAATGATAATGACGATCAAAGATTACAGGTATTGTCTATTTTCTTCTTCTTCTTCTTCTTTTAATAGATCTCGCGAACTATTCAGGCAGGATATCAATCTTAACCCCGTGATACAGATTTACAACTTTCTATCCAATCTCTTTGGTGTTCGCCCCGGTGATCAACAACCCTCTTACGTGGATCTGATCTCTCCAGAATTGTCTTTAATTCCCGCTCCATCTCACAATGTCTTTATATTCCAGGTTCCACGAATGTCTTGGTAAAGTATTCTATATCGGAGAGATCAACCTACGATATATCGCGATGTTTTTATTCCTGATATTCTAATGAAATGTTTCGTTCCAACAGTGTCTCCTCTCGTTTTAATTCCGTGAATCATTCTAAGTTTGCTGCAAGTTTTTTTTATATTCTGCCTTTGCTATCTACAAGTACATGCTTACTATCCCAAACAGTATCCATCAGACATCTGGAGCTACTGCTACTTTATAAGTTCTTTGACATTATTTTACAGATCTCCGCAACTAGAAATCTCCACGCCTGGGTACTCAAACTTCATGGCCTGTTTTTTATTTATTTATTTAACTTTTTGTACGTAATGTTATTTGTAGATTGGCGGGCTTATTGCCAAATGGCAATTTCTTCGAACCAACCAGAAAATAAAAGCTTTATTTTTATAATTCAAGTTACATAACATATTCAATAGAAAATAAAGATTAAAAAACTAAAGATTTATAAAAATATAAATAAACACATTTGTTTATAAATTACCTTAAATCAAAACTTTCACTCAATGGTTTATGTTTTTATTGTCTACTACCAGTTTGCATCTAAAAACCTGGCTGGTAAGACATTTTGTTTTGACGGCGGATATCATATGTCATCATCTATTCTTTTTCGGCCGCGTGGTGTAATAGTCAGCGTGTTTGCCTACCATGCAAGCGGTCACGGGTTCGATTCCCAGCACGGTTGATATGTAATATTTATTTTAAAAAGCTTTACACCAGAGTATTCCATAGTCCCTGGACCGATACCTGAAGCGTAAGGCTGATCATCTTACCTTCATCCAACAAAAAGTGATCAAGATAAGCTGCGATCGATGTACCGATGTAGTGCCCTATACACCGCTCGGTGCGGGAAGGGAATGATAAAGATAATTATCTATTTTAGTTAAATATCTTTTAGATAAACTCTTAAACAGGTGACGGATATGAAAATAATCGCTTTGAAAATTAAAAATTGAGACCGGTTGCTAACTACGATACCGCGACCAATTTATCACGCTCGATTTTTATCACTATCTACAGAATTGCATTGAATTAAGATATGAAATGGAAAACAACCCATAAAAGGGAGAAAAAAGTCTCCATTAATCAGTTTGTAAACATACTCTCACAATGAAGGGAATCGTAATTTTCGTAGCAATTTTCTTTGTCGCATTCGCGGTAATAACTGTTTAAAATTAACTTTTTTTTCTTCAATCAAGTCGTTATTGTGCCGATATTATGTTAATTTAACCATGCAATCAAGTGTTACTTTGCTTACCAATCTTTTTGATTTTAATATTTTTATGCTTACCTATTTTTAAACAAATTTGTTTTTAACCACTATTTTTTTCCACCGACCGGCTTCAAAGCAAACAAGCTTCTTTGTCAAGATTTACGTAACTGAAAATTAAAATATATATATATTTATGTGTATACAAAAACTAAAATAATAATTAGTGGTTAAAAACAAAGTTGTTTTTTTATATTTTTATTGAATTACCACAAAGTTAGTGCTTCAAACATAAAATTTATAGTACTATTAATTGAATTCTTTATCTGTTACAGATTCAGAAAAAATATACCCTAGTACCGTGAAAAAAACATTTTCACCGATAAAACTAATTATATTGAATTATTGCGATACCAATAAAATTATTTTTATTTCTCGATTGTTGTCTTAAATATACGTTTAGCGGAACAATATTTGTTATAATTATGACATTGTATTTTTTTCTGCAGAAACTTTTTGAAACACGGCTTAGTTATCAATTATTCTTACTGCATCACCATTTAAATTTAATAAAACAAAAAACTATTTAAAAATAATATTCATACCAAAAACTTATGTTATTGACGGATTCAACGTTTGGTTATTCTAAATATATTATTGATTGTGATTTAATTTATTCTCTTTACTTTTTAGAGTGCGGATGTCATCAACAGGAGCGTTCAGAAGGTAAATAACAACATTTTTATTTGTACTTTTTGTTTTAAGTTTAATGTTTATTTCTAGGTGATTTATTAAAAAAAAAAAAAAAACATAAAACAAACCTATAAAAATTATTTTTAATCATTAAAATATTTTTTAAATATTTCAATTCTTTAGAAATATTGTAAAATAAACATCTACTGAAATCTTGAAGAATGAAATACATTTTAACCGCTAAAATCAAAATTGATATCTTCGATAGACACGGGGGTTGATTTCGCCCTTTACTTTAATTTAAATTCATCTTTATTCAATATGCTGATCTCATTTTTAGGGACCTCTTGAGGAACTTGAAGCCCTCAAGGAATGCGCCCTTGGAGTTGCTGATGAACTTAAGGTACCTCTGAGTTTTATATTTAATATTACATTATTTCAATTTCTATGAAAGTATTGCGTTACAATATTTTTATCTTAAATAAATTGCTTTAAAATATTTACTCCTTTATTTCAATTTGGTATTATTTTCCTTTTACTTAACTTCTATTGGTTATTACTTTATTTAAACTTTTTCTTACTGCATTAAATATTTTATTACTAAACCTATTAAAGAATTTGTTCATACGGCATTTTTCAGTCCATCGCCGCTTCAATGCTGAGCAAGGTTGGTGAAATCCAAGCCATCGCTGCCACATTCACCCCAAAACTTGAAAAGTGCTTTGAAGGCATTCACAACCCAACCATTGCCGAAACGATCCAGATTGGAAAGTGCCTCATCCCTCTGTACCGTGAACTTGGAGCTGAAGTCATGGTAGTGGCCAATGAAGTAAGTCAAGTAGATTTTGATTATGTTGACACAGCAGTTTAAAAGAAACAGCAAGTTGAATACAGATCATTCAAAAGTCCCCATAACCATGAAATCCTGTTCCAAGAAGTACTGTGAAGTGTGTTTTTAGTTGCTATTTTTGGCATGCCATTAATTTTCTTCTATTATTTTCAAACTTTCTTTTTAGTAACAAAACCTTATAAAAAGTTATATGCAACGTTAACTTCCAGCAATCGTGGGTACTTAATTATTATAGGCCATCAAGTGACAATGTTTGTAGCCCAGCTATTTTAATTTACTCTTTTTAAATTTGATCATCATTGTTTTTGTAATATCAAAATCCCTATGTACGAATACTGGATTTAACCACAAAGAGCTTTAATAAAATTTTAAATACACATTAAAAAAAGGAAAATCTTATTTAAGAAAGAAATTTAAAAGTCTAGGCTTTTATGTAGCGAAAGGTTATATTTTTTTCACATTTACAAAAATTAACAAAAGTGATATAAAAAAAAACATGTTCGATTCTAGTAAGAATGAAGACTGCATCAGAGACAAGGAATCTTCTAAATGCCTGAACACCCACATTTTCTTCATAAAACGGTCTCAGTCAATATTTCTGAAGGGTGGCCCCCATTGTATACCTAATGACAACGATGCTCGACTCATGCATAAAGGGTTTCGGGTTCGATTCCCAGTGAGATAACAACAATCAAAAAGGTTTTTTCAAAAGCCCAGGTTATCTGCGTTGTAATTTACTACTATGATTGAGCCTGCATGCCTGTTATGGTAATAAAAAACATGAACTTCTAGTGGAGGTTTAATTAAATAATCTGCCATAAGCGACAAATTCATTGCTATTCTTTATTTTCAATAACTACGTTTGCTGTATATTGTGAATTAATTTATATTTTCCTTTTTTGCAGATGCAAGAAATTGCCAATGGCGCTCTCGCTGTTCCCGTTATGCTAAAGGATTGTTTGGACAATGTCAACCTTCCCGCTTATTAATCAAACTCGTTACCTTTGTTGCAATAAAATACTGATCAAACCGAACATAATTATTTGATTTATACCTGGAATAAGACCTTCGTGTTACAACTCCATTACAGCTTTTTTTTAAATGAGTTGTAGATTCCTGATTAAATACAACTGAAACAGTTTTATTTATTATAATGTGTGGTAAGTGCAACAGTTCACAAATTAAAACAAATATAAATGTAAAACATATTATTTTAAGCGTATTCAATTAACACAATTTTGAGATTAAAAAAACAATAAATACTTATCAAACCATTTAAAATTCTCTTTTTCTGAGTGGGAATATTTGTACAACTGAAAACATAGGCAAGAAAAAATAACATTAAATCATTAATTATTCCTTTTCCACACCTAATGATGCAAAAAACACTGCATTGGTATATCAATCGCAGCGTAACTTGATAATTTTTTGTTACATGAAGGTAAGATGGTCAGTCCAGGGACAATAAAATATTCTAGTGCAAAAACACTTTTGAAATAAATATTTCATGTCAGCCATGTCAGAAATTGAACTCGAGACCTCTTGAATGATAGATAAACGGGCTGGCCACAACACCAAGAGGCCAAATAAATCAATGTCATTAATAATAAGGCAAATGAAGAGCGAAAGGTTTTGTCAAAAATATGGCCACTGACAGATATTTCAACAGAAAAAAAAAAACTCTTTTGAAACGAGATGTGTTTTCAACTGACAGGTGCTCTTTTAGTATTCAATTTATACTATTGAAATATTTGCCATTTTGCTTTAATATTTTTTCAATTCCGGTAACCTGTTTTTTGTGCAGTAAAAGATCTTAAAATCTAAGATGATCTATGTATGTGAAATTAAACCGAGTTATTTTATTTGAAAGGAAACACCTGAAAACACTTTTTAATGTTAATAGTTAGTTTTAGACTAGTTGGTTTTTATTAACAATATTTTGATTACGTGTTATTTTTTTGGATTCTGGATTTAACCGACTGGCGCTCGGCCGTATAAATGTGTATGTAGAGCGCCATATTTAAACACTTTTTTGAGATGTTGACAATTTATTTTTGAAAACTTGACAGTATTTAAAACCTCATTGACAGTTCTTTTACTTATCTAGTTCCAAAAAAAATCATTGGTATAAACATATTAAATTATGATAGCAGAATTGGATCATTGATCCATTTTGAAAGGAAAAGCAGGGGGTACAAATAATAAAAAACAAACCCGCCAAGAGTATCCTAATCAAATTGTGGATATTTTATATAAACTACTCATTATTTGTTTTGAAAAAGGTTATTAGGGTCCAAATAAATAAATAGAAAATGCGAGTATTTGTAGCAAATCAATCCTAGCGATTAAAACCATAAAATTAATTAATCTTTATACTATGACTTACAATCATATGGAATAGAACCGTTTATTTTACAAATGCCATACAACACAAGTGATATTGTAATTTTTTAAACATTTTGGTGTAGAGGTTAACGCGTTACGCTACCAAGAATAAGGTCCCGAGTTCTATTCTTAGCAAGGCCGACATTAGCACCTGACGCATAAGATTGATAATTTTGTTTTTTTTCTTAAATTTTATCACATTACTACTTTTTTTTGTACTAACGTACAATAATGTTTAACATAAAGTTATAATATGTTATGATGACGTTTAAAATTTAGTAAATTTTCAAACTGTAAAAAAAAATTAAATATAAGTTCTTGGATAAAAATTAATAGGATTTTCTTTAAAGTTCACTATGAGAAATGTTCTTCTGACATTTTGCGGTCTGGACCTTAAACACCGTGACTACGGTGTAGTAAACGGAATTAAAAATATTACCAAGAACCACCAACTACAGCAAAAGAAAAAAAAATATTAGAAAGAATAAAAGTCTCTAATAACAAAGACCACTGTTCATAATATATTGAGTTCTCGAAAATGTATATTAAAAAAATGTTTTAGCACTTAAATTATTTTTACGTTCTTAAAAATGTCAACTGAAGCGTAAAACCATAAATCTTGCATTGATTTTATGATTTTTTTACAGATAAAATTAAGATAAAGTAATGTTTTAACATATAAAACAAATAATCGTTGTTCAAGGGAATTCCAAATTTGCGTCGTTACCTACGATAACGAAACAAATCAATCATTTTGATTCCGCATCAATAAATTAAATATATAAATTTACATATGTATGACATGATATGAACATCAAACAATAGCAGTGATTTACTTTACCTTGAGTCAGTTTACAAACTTCCTCTTATCATGAAAGGATTCTTGGTTTTCTTGGCTGTTTTCGTCGCATTTGTGGTAATAAAACTTTTATTTTTTATTTTTGATTAAACAAAAACTATTAGCATTGCGTTGTTTACGTAAAACTTTTTTTGTAATCGCCAGAAAACTCATGTTGTTTATATCATTGTTCAAGCAAAAAATATTATTATTTGTATTAAAAATTGAATAAAGTACAAAATATTTCCATTTGGAAAAAATTATCATTCTAATTTTTTAATTTTTATGTTTTCAGAATGCTGATGTCATTAACACAAACGCTCAAAAGGTAAGAATTAAAAATATGACAAAGAATATTTCACGAAAGAAAATCGATCGTTAGTATGTTCAACTGAAGTTTTAAATTGTAACTATTTCCAAATTATGGAAAATTTATTTAGTTACCAAGCATGTAAAATTATTCATGCAGATCTTTTCACAACTATTTAACTTTATTAAAACCAACAGATGGAAGAATTGAAGAAATAAAGATGTTCAAACATAGGCAAGACGATGAATGTTGCGCAGAACAAAGTGGTTACTGGCCCATGACAGGTCATGTCCATGTCTGGGCCTCCATTTTTCTTTCTCAGAAATGTTCTCCAAAGCTATTGTAATTTATAATATTTAATGTTTTTGTTTTCAGGGTCCCCTTGAAGAACTTGAAGCACTGAAAGAATGTGCTCTTGGAGTAGTTGATGTTTTGAAGGTAAAAATGTTATTATTTTCAATGAACTCAATAAATTAAAATAATACAAAACTTCGACTTATGTTTGTTTAATTTTATTCAAGAAAATTGCTGAGGATGTTTTGGAAAAGATTGGCGGTCTCCAAGAGATCATGGAGAGATATTCCGCTAACACTAAAGAGTGTTTCAAAGGCATTGACAAACCCAGCATAAGCGAGACGATTGAGATTTCCAAATGCCTGCTGGTGGCCTACCAAGAAGTTGCCGTTGAGTTGCTGGATGTAGTGCATCAAGTAAGTAAATTTTTTTGACAATACGTCGTTATGTGAATGTTGCTAAAAATATTTTTTTCCGAAAATAAATGAGTAATTTATTAAATAAATTCATTAAAAAAAGTTTTTACATATATAATTTGTTTGTGCTTCAATAAACCAAGTGACCTATTTACATAATGAAATTACAACATCCAATATATATATTTTTTTATCTAAACATCAATCTTACACAGAAACCCCAGGCATATAATATTAGCAGCATATTTATTAGAATATAAACTTAAACAAGTCATTCCGATTAGATTTTTTAAATTTACATTACTCGTATGCCCCTAATTTTTTTTATATAAAAAAATCAATAGTGAAAAAGAAAATGAAATATATTTTAAAAAAAGATAAAGATAAAAATAAAAAACACAGTAAAACGAATAAACGTATTTTTTAAAATGATGCTTCGAAATAAACGGAATTTGGCTGATTGGAATTCTAATTAGATTGTTTAGGATTAAGCTAAACAGATTTATTTTATTCAAACTTACATTTTTTAAACAAAACAAATGAGTGATTATCATCAAACCTTTCTAGACACTTGATGTTGCATAAAGCACTGCGTCTGTTAGGTAAATGCAGCGTATATTGATAATCTATAACAGGAAGTACGGGTAATTAGTCTTACGCCTCAGTTACCAATCCGAGGATGGTGAAATTTTGCAGTGTAAAACAATCTTATAAACAAATTTCTCATATCGACCCTCCCAAGAATCGAATATATGACCTCAAGTATGGTAGGTTTACAGACCAACCATTACACAGTTGTGCGAACTTTTCTCCATCGAGTCGAATATCCATAAAGTCGAAAGTCCCGGACTCTGGTTCTATTTCACACAAAAAAACTGTATTCTTCATGCGCCCAGAAAAAGATTTATCATATTTTTAGAATGAATTATTTCTCTTGTATTTTACTCTTATAAATGGTGTCATTTTTTGCTTTCGTACCTTAAAACTAATACTCGTATCTATATCTAATAAAAACATCGTTTTCTTACACCCACTTTAAGACCTATTTTATATAAATCTTGTATTGTGTTTTTTTTTTCTAGATCCAAGATTCCCTCCATAGTGCCATAGTTATCCCCGGCATCCTGCAAGAGTGCCTTAACAATTTCAACATTCCTTGAAGATCCAACGGATTATTGATCGTAAAAACATGTTTGTAGATTGAAACTTATTTGTGTCCATCAAAATCGCAAAACTATTTTTATTTGTTTGATTTCACCAAATATTTTTTTAAATTATATGATGTAAGAAGGTGATTATTTACATAAAGGAAATATAAAAAAAATGTGTCACAATACGGTATACATAATAAGATTTTGCATAAAATAAATATATTTTTGAAACTGTATGTCATAGTTTTTAATATAATTTATATGTATCAACGTACGTTTCTCTGCATTCCACATTATAAAAAAAAAACAAAGCATCACGCCATTTCCCCGTAAGGGTAGGCAGAGAGAATAGAACGTCACATTGCTCTATCTTTGTATATAGGTCTCGCTTCCTCTACATTCATACATCTTCCCATGCACGCGCGCCAATTATTCCGATTTTTGATGTCCATCTTCAAATATTTGTTTGATTTGGTCATGTTATGTCTTTCTTGGTCTTCCTCTATTTCCGCATCCATCAACATTCGCAGCATTGTAAATATTTGAAATCGTTCTTTCGGTATCCATTCGCTCTACATGTCCAACCTAAACCAGAGCTTCTTTCTTGATTTTATCGATAATGCTTATCTCAGCCTTACATAATGTACAGCCTTTAACATTTGAGCATCTATAGTTGATAGTTTTACCACACACCACATACGCCTGAAAGATTGCATTTTGACAGCAATCAGCCTACTTTCATCCCTGTTTTTCCAAGTCCATATTTCGCTCCCGTACATCAGAGTCGGGACCCGGATTTTATTTTGAACTGATAATTTTGACTCTTGCGACAAAGACTTATTTGCACCGTTCACTCTGTTCCGGCACTCACCCTCCTTTAAATGTTTCTCAGTCATTCCAAACCTAGTAAATATAATTCCCAGATACGAAAATCTACCTGTTTTAGTATAACCTTATTTACAGTGATTTCAAATTTAGTCATACTTTCATTTCTCTCTAAAACCATCAGATTCGATTCATCGACATTCATCAGCAAATCGCTTCCCTTGCATACATCGTAGACTGTTGTTACCAAGAATTGCAGTCCTTATTTGCTGTTAGCAAGAAGCACAGCATCATCAGCATACAAAATACTATTGAAATTTAAATCACCCTTTTTTATCCCATTTAGAAGCCTTTCAGTTCGTTCATACCGTTATCGATATGTACGTTGAACAGCCATGACGACATTACACATCCCTGTTTACACACACACTAAATCATGAGTTTTTAAAAGTAAAGACACTAAATAAAATAAAATTTTACGATATTTTTAGAATATCTAAATGTCTAGACAATTAATGGGTATAACTTTTTAAGACACGAATTAATTATTGTACATAAGAATAATATTTTGTGTTCTCCATGTAAAAGTCATTATTTGGAAATGTTATTTATGAAAAAATATATTATATGCATTATAAATGATTGAACAATAATTTTCTAGTAAATAATTGGTCTCAAACTGATATTTAAGCGTCCAAATTCATTAAACATGTTTTTTTTAATCTTACAATATATGTCAGTTTATACATTCAAATGAGTTAAATTTTTGTGACACACATTTCAAACATGCCTTAAAAATTATTTAAGAGGACAGAAATTTCTCAAAAAAAAAACAGACAAAAACCAGTTTTCTGTGTAATGCCAAATACTGACATAATCTGAAAAAAAAGGACGTACTAAGCGATACCAGTAATTAAAAAAAAAGGTTGCCGCTTTTTGACCGTCGGCGTCGGTTGGTATAGTAATAAATAAAAAAAAACCTCATCCTCGGGGGACCACTGGTTAAACCTGGATGTTAAAAAGCTCGCCCTCTAAGTGAAAGTCCGATACTTTACGGATCTGGGTTTGGAGGGGAAGATTTAACAAAACGTAAACTCTCGCCTTCCACACAGTAGCCATACTCTTTTATTGACTTGGGCTTGGAGGGCCCATCACAATAGACCTTCACAGGTTGCAGTGATATCAGGAGCTTGCATAGCGCTGACCCCCACCTCTAAGAATAAGAATAATGGCAGTAAATAAATCTTAAATTTTGCACATGATTGAATGATTACCCGGGATGAACGGGTTAAAGAGTTTTTCAAAGAGATAAAGAGCGACATAAAAAGGGGAAAATGGAAATCTTAACATTTACTCGACTAATATTTACAATTGACTTTTACGTTCGTCACTGTATTACATTTCAAGCTTCCAAATTAAAAAACAAACAATCTTATGCCGTTTTTATCAGAAATATAGAACGTCACATCACTCAGTGTTTCCATAATCGATTATTTTTACTTTTGACAACACATGTTCATCTTCAAGTGTTTGTTGAATTTGGTCGTGCTATGACTTTCTCGTTTTCTGTATCAATCAACATTGATGCAGCCATTGAAACACAATAAATACGCTGAGCGCCATTGTTTCACAAATAAATACAAATCATAACACATACTTTATAGTTTGAAAACCCAGCTGGATATTTTCTTCCAACCGTAACAAATGGAGATGTAATTTTTGTTTAAATTAAAATATGTTGTATTAGAATATGCCAGTGCACTTCTTATTTTTTCAAACTGAAGGGTTTAGGTAGGTGGAAAGGCAAAATTCCCGGCCTTATTTTTAAAGAAAAATTTAAAATGTATTTATTAACTCTTACGGATTATTTAGTTTACAAAAAAAATATACACATTTTTTATTCATACTCTGTTGTTCAAAATAATATTTTTTACATCTTTTGTTTAGTTTTGACTGGTAGTTCATTGTATAATTTCAGTCCCTGGTTTATTAGCCTCGACTGTCCTTGTTTTTTTTTAGAAAATTGTGTATAATATTTTTCTGATATTTTCGTGTTATGTCCATATTTACTACAATTTTTTAAATTTTTTTACAATTTTTAGTTCTTCGTCTACAATCTACAATGACATCAGTGGCTAGAAAATTTAAAAATACATTTTAAGGATTCTAGTTTAAAGAGTTGTTATATTAATTTAATTGCTTAGTTTGTTTAAAGATACTTTTAGTAGTTGTTAGATAAAGGAGGTTATACACTAACTTTAATGTTTTAATTGGCTGTTTTTGTCGTATATTTATGTCATTCTGATTTCCTGTTTCCCATAGTAGTTGGATATAACATATTTTAGTTTTTACATAGGCTTCATACATTTTTTTTTCCATTTTAGGAACAAAATTTTTATTTAAAAAAAAAAGACTCGATAATGTAAAAAAAGACTATAAATATGTATAAATATATTATACATAATGTATACGTGTCGGTCTTTTGGTGGCCTGGCCTGGGATCGCCTATCATGAGCGAGTCTTGGGTTCGATTCGCGACATGATTGGGATGAAATATTTATTAAAAAGGGTGTTTTAACCCTAAAATATTTCATAGTCCCTGGACTGGTATCTGAAGCGTAAGTCTCATCATCTTATCTTCATGTAACAAAAAAATGATCAAGATACGTTGCAATTATTTTTCGATGTTTTCAATACATTTTTTTTTTTTTTTACTGGGTTTTAAAATATGTTTTTTACTGTGTCTTTTATTATGTTTCTTACTATGTTTTACCTTTTTACTATGTATTTTACTGGATTTTTAAAAAGGTTTTTAATATATTTTGCACTGCATTTTTTACTATGTTTTTTTTGTTTTTGTTCTTTAACTATGTTTTTCACAATGTCGAATACCTCTCTGTATTTTTCTATATTTTGAAAACTGTTTTTTTTTATTTGTTTTATTTTGACTGGCTTAGAACGAAGTAAATAACCTTAGTTAGACAGTCAAAGCAACGGTGTATAAAAGTATAATTTAATGTATATTATATGATAATAAATAAATAAAATAAAATAAATTGGTGTACCAACGCAGTGTCCAATGCGTCATTAGGTGCGAAAAAAGAATGATGGTGTTGATAGTATAACATAAAGTGTTAAATAAATGTTTTAAAAACATGAAACATTGTTGATATTCTTTTGTGGACACTTAAAATACACACGGCTTTTGTAACACAGCATGTTTATTTTTCCTACTTAATAATTCACTTTTTAAAAACGTTAATTTCAATAAAACTTATCATCCGTGTTGTTTTTTTCCAAAAAAAATTGTGCAATAAAAACATTTGTTGGTACTCATATCATTTTAAGAGATTGTTGTAGAAGATATTATTCATATTATAAGTATTACATTAGTTAGAAATGAAACAACATCCTTTAAATACATCGAAATAATGGGCAATGATAATAATACTTACATATATTTATTTTATGTGTTTGTACTACTGTCCAGTATCTTATATTTACCAAATCTTTTATTTTCGCCATAAAATATTGAATCCAAGCTAACACCATGATGTTATTATGATAAAGGGGATATAAAATTGTGATTTTATGTGTAAGGTTGTATGTTTTTATCGATTTGGACGATATTTGCCATAAAAATGCAGCAATATTAGGTTGGTTACACAAATTCTGCAGTACGGTTTAGAGAGAAAATGATATTCGATGGGTAAGAAATAAAATATCTAGTTTTAATAAAAAAAAAACTATTGATATTTTTTACTCAAAAAAATATATTTTTTTAAAAAATTAACCGCATAAAACTGTAGGCATAAATAGAACACAATATAAAATATAAACTTTATTACACAAAGAAAAAATATTTTCGAATTTTTCCGACATTTACACTGTAAACAAACATATAAGGATGATTAAATTAGTAATCCGAAAAAGTACATATTATGTTACCATATCTTAATTTTAATAATCATAATTAGTTTAAGGAAAAGTGTGTACATGTATTGGCGTTAACATTTGTCGTGTCCGTTTTTATCCAAATGAAGTATTCAACCTTCTCTTCAATGTTTTTCATCTCTGTTGTAATATGTTAAAACAAGAAGACATAACAAAAAAATATCACCACAAATTCGACAATAGTTCAAAGCATCTTCACCATACACTGCGGAAATCGAGACATTAAAGCTACCGGCAGCTTCGGTAAATTTATTGTCTCGATTGAACGCGAACAGAAAAAGGTGTCGAAAATGCTCAGTATCGTTTACTTGACATTCCGTTTTGAAGGATTGTAATCGATAAAAAAATTGTAAATAACATTATAGCAAACACAGTGTATTGCAAAATAGACAATTTTATTTCGATTAACGTTTAGGCTTTACCATTTTGTTTTTTTTAAATGTCGGAAAAAAGGGACACAACTTATGTTAATGCTAGATATTTGTTTTCAAATAGAGAGCATAATGCATAAACAACTTTGCTTTATTAAAACAGGACTATTGTTTAAAATGCACTTTTAAAAATAATATATCAATGCTGGAAAAGTCATAGACAGAAATATTTTTGGTGAATGAAAAGCGTTTTTATTGTAATTATTTATGCATAAATCACAAATCTTTTTTCGAAATAAGGTCAAATATTCAAACTTAATTTTTACTACATTTTCTGAAATTTCACGTATTACGTTAAAATGTGTTAAAAAAAACTAACGGGTTGTAACTTTTCAAAACGTGTTTGTATATATTTTTCACAAAATCACTCATTTCAGTGTAGTTTCGACATTTTAAAAAACTATTAAAACACAATATTTCGCAACAAACATTTTTTTAATTGAAAAAAAAGACTCGTTTAAAAGAATAATTTTCGCAAATATGTAGCTCTAATATATAAATGTAAACGATGTTTAAAAATGAGTTAAAAACACAATACTTTGGACGAACAAATAAAACTAAACGCCTTTCATGATAGTGGAGAGTGACATTCCTATTAAAATAATAAAATCTATATCAATCTCAATCAAACAGGATCAGACAAAGAATTTCAGTTTTTTATCAAAATACAAATACGTCACGAAGAGATTGCTTTTATCAATGATGTTTAAATCTTTGTTTGGATAATTTAACGTACAAATGTAAAAAATCAATCAATTTCTAAGATGCTATCGTATTTTGTTTCTAATCTGGCGTTTTATTTGTTATCATTTAATTTCTCGATAGTAATTGGGGGTATATAAAGTGTAGTTATATTGCTGACATTATGTTTTGTGAACAGCAATTCAATCATCAAGATGAAGGGACTTATGGTATTCTTTACTCTTGCCCTCGTGGCATCAGCGGTAAGTTTTCTTCTTCACCTTTAAATGCCTCATTCTAGTACTTTTTACATTTTTTCTTCTTACCCTAGAATTGAGATTTTTTTTCAAAATCCATTTAGATTTCACGAGAAACTAGTAATTTTATTCATTAACTATTTTTGAAAAATTAAAAAAAAAACACTAAAAACCCTTTTGAACATTTGAATTTTTTTTTCCGTTTTAAATTTGTACAATAATAAAAAACAATATTTAGGTGTATTTTTTTTTAATGGTTCAATTGGAAACGTAATTTTCCTTTTTATTCTAGAGCGCTGGAACCCAGAGGTTTGATGATAAGGGAGTCATCGAAGATGCCCTCGCCATGAAGGCATGCCTCGAAAAGGCATTGGCCACCATCCAGGTAAATAATTTAAAACGATTTTTTTTTTCTTTTTAAAAACAAAATCAAAACATTAAACCGTGATCAAAATATCTAGTTTAGAGGCAAAGTTTTTAAGGATTATTTTTTAATTTTTTATAGGGATCCGTAAATGACTTGTTAAACACCGTAAACAAAATCCAGACTTTGATCAACAGCAACGTAGACAAATTCAAGCACTGCCAGACCTTGGGTGTTATCGCTCAAGCTGCTTGCATGGCCTCCTTGTCCAACTCCATCCAAGCTGACGTCAACAAACTTATCGACGATGTATGAAAATAAAATCCAATTTCTAATCGTATATTACCAGATAGACCCCACGATGATTCATAATAATTCATCAATATATGTTTTTTTTTTAGATCAACCAAAATGTTAACAACCTTCTCGGAGCTGCTGGTGCCATCTCTGCTTGCATTCCTTCCAAGGTATTACAACAAAAACCATTTGATTAATAACTTTATCAACAGAACTTTTCAACTTTCTACATTATCTAAAATCATTATCATAATTATTTTTAGGTTGCCGAAAGGGGAATTCTCGAAGATGCTCTCGCCATGAAGCAATGCCTCGAAAAGGCACTTGCCACCATCCAGGTAACTATATATTTAAAATGTTTATGAATTCATATAATGCATACTTTTTTCTCTTGGTAAAATACTATTTTCCCCCAGGGATCCGTAAATGACCTGTTGAGCACCGTCAACAAAATCCAAACTTTGATCACTTCCAACGTAGACAAGTTGAAGAATTGCCAGACTCTCGGAGTCATCCAACAGGCTGCTTGCATCATGAACTTGGTCGACTCAATCCAGGCTGATGTCAACACCTTGGTCTCCTCCGTAAGTATCAATTTACTCGTATTAAATCGTGTTTTGAATTCATATCAAAGTGTTTTTTGTATAAATCCATCTTAATTTACGAGTTTTCTACGCATATTCAATGTATGCTGGATGTTGTGAGATTCACATATTGCGTACCTGCTTTGAGGTTTTTTTCAAACATGTTTTTTTAAATATTTTTAGATCACCGAAAGCGTAAACAACTTGCTCGGAGCTGCTGATACCGTTACTGCCTGTTTCTCTCCCAGCCAAGTAAGATTTACTTTTTAATTTACTAAATTATTTAACTTGTATACTTCTACATATATTTTTTTTAATGCAACACAATATATTGAACTATTTTTTTTCTGACTGTTTCTTACCGTAGAAACCATATCATACAATTATTTTTAGGAAATGTTTTTTTTTTTATTTAACAACAACAAAAAACCATCACTCCGTTTCCCCGTAGGGGTAGGCAGAGATGATAGAACGCCACATCACTCTGTCTTTGCATACAGATCTCACTTCCTCCATATTCATACATCTTCTCAGGCACGCACGCCGATTGTTCCTACTCTTGACATGTCCATCATCATTTTGTTGTTCCTCTATAAATAATGTTGTGTTTTTCTCGTAGAACAAGGGAATCATTGACGATGCTCTTGCCATGAAGGAATGCCTCGAGAAGGCTCTTGCCACCATCCAGGTAAATGAAATTATTGTATCGTAAAAAAATAATGCTTATTGGTTATGTTTATTATAACTAATTTATTTCTAATGAGATTTTTTAGAAGGGTAGATATTATTCAAAATGATTCCCACAAAAAATGAAACATTAAAATACTAAATAAAACATGTTTTTTGATCGAACGAGACCTTGATTCATATTTTATTGAAATCACGAACGACTGTTAAACTGTTTGGTAATCAGATTCTTAAATTAGGGTGAAATTGGTGAATAAAACGCATCTTATATCAGTTTTCTAAACTTACTAATGAATTTTGTGCATTGGTATATTTTTTTGATATAATTTTAAGTCTTTTTAGTCAAATCTTTCAATTATCAAAAGTTTTTCTGAACAAAAATATATTGTAATAATGCATTTTTGAACAGGGTTCCGTAAATGACTTGTTGAGCACCGTCAGCAAGATCCAGGATTTGATCACCACCAACGTTGACAAACTCAACCACTGCCAGACCCTTGGACCCATCCAACAGGCTGTTTGCATCAAGAACTTGATGGACTCAGCCCAGGCCGATATCAACAACCTGGTCTCCTCCGTTAGTACTACATTAAATTTACATTTTTATTGGATATCCTTATACTCGAATTTGATGTTCTCCATAAACGTCCTCTGATCTTTATAATCTTACTTCATCAGTTTTCTTTCCATTCTACCGTATTTCTACAATTTTTTTGTTGCAGTCTATTCATCTCTTCCTAAGACTGTATTTGTGCAGTTAACGATAGATTAATTACTCAGTTAAAATTTCTCCTTCTCTTGACAACAGCCGCCTATCACAGTCTTTGTGATGTAAAGAAACTAAAAATTATTTCATTCCCTAGTATTTTCATATATTTTTTGAAGCACTTTTCTAACTAATAATTTTTATTATGTACCTTAAGATTGTCACCTACTTTACTAAAAGCGGGATTAAATTGAAATTTTCATTCAAAAATCATTACTGGTTCATTTTTAAAACAAATTACATATTTCGTCACGCGAAGTATTGGTTGGTATGCCAAGCTACCTTCCATAATATTCCGGGTTTGACTCCCAAAAATGGGAAAAAGACTGTTTATTCCAAAAGTTTTTTTTTTCCAAAATATATTTTAACCTTCTGACCTGGCATGACAAACTTAAAACAACCGGTTATATTTAAGGAATGCAAGATATTATCGATACTGGCTAAAATCTGTTCTGAAAGAGTTTTTTTTTAAATTGTTTAGTTAATCGTTGAGTTTTCCTACTGACATTTCTTGGTGGAACTGCATTTTTAATTATAATAATACAAATACGTATATAGTTTCATTCCACTTTAATTTATAAATTTTTACCAGTTACTGGGTTTTGTCGTGACCAACATTGTCAGACTGGTTTGATGATGTCGGTCACGACGAAACCCGGTCACTGGTAAAAATGTATAAATAAAAGTGGAATGTATGGTTTATACGCAATACTGAACAAAATCAAATGTGTTGTATTTTCGATAACATTTTTTTTCAATTATTTGCAGGTCACCGAGAGCGTCAACAACTTGATCGGAGCCGCCGATACCGTCACCGCTTGTTTAGCCCCCAGCCAAGTATAAATATATATTTTTTATGATTTATATTAAAAACATTGTATTCAAATAAATTTATAACAACATACCAATGTATTTTGTTTCCTTTAGTAATAAATGAAAATAAACCCGATATCCCTTTGTCATTAGACAAAACATACGATTGACTGATTTTTAAACGACAAAGGTCTAAAAACAATATTTTGATAAAGAAAAATAAATACCTTTATATAAACCTTAACAATTTTCATTATAAACAATAAATAAAATTGAAAAACAGAAAAATGATTTCATAAAAAAAACGACAGTTATCACAGACACATTTTTAACAAAGGTGTCAAAATATTTTAAAAACAGAAAAACTGAAGATGAATTAGTTTTTTTTCCCTGTGGAAACTTAATCATAAACTCTTTTGCTATTATTTAACCATCTAAACATTAGTATGTAATGGCAATTTTTGTTTAATTTTAAGTGTTTTAAAGTCTTATTCATTGTTATTTTTACAAATCCGGTATGTTTAATAATTTCTGTTTCTTTTTTCGAAAGGACAAGGGTGTCATCGAAGATGTTCTTGCTTTGAAGGAATGCTTAGAAAAAGCCATCATCACCCTTGAGGTATTTAAATATTTTAAATAAACAAAACACTTAATTTTTGGGCATATCAAAAAATGTATACGTTTATTCTGATCAAAGCTTCAAAGTTTTCATTTTTGAAATATTTCAACAGGTGTTTTAATTCTGCACTTGATAGAAATGCTTTTTAATCAAAGGCAATATTTTATTATTTTGATGTATTATCAATCAGTGGGTTTTTAATCTGCACCTGCCAATTTAATGATAAATTTAATAGCATTTGTAAATTAATGTCTGTAAATAGATAAATAGTATATATAATACGCTCAAATGTTTTCATATTTGGTCATAGATAAAAAAATGGAGTTAGATTAAAAATAATTGTACCTAATAGATTATTTTGAATACCCTCTTTTGATCATTTATGTCTGACGGTAATTTAAAAATATCTGTTTTACATTATAAAATATTGGAAACATTAAATAAATCCGGTCTGATGAATTTGATAAAATATCATATAAAAAAAAACATTTGTTTTTTTGGTTTACACGTATTCAAAATACAGAATTGAATTTACTTTTGACTCATTATTTTTTTACTAATTATTATACTATAAGAACATTCAAAATAACCAGATAAACGAATTTTTCACAGACATCAGTTTACAAAGTTTAAACTTCAAAAAATGAAGCAGTGTTTAATAAAATTTTAAAATATTGTTATTAATCAAATGTATTTTTTGCTTTATGGTGAATAACTTTTCAGTCTCATGATGAACCATTGTTATATTCTCCTATTAATACTATGTAACCAAATTTATTAGACGAATTCACAATGGAACAACAAAGACTCGGAATAGAACAAAAATCCTAGGAAGCTAGAGAATAGTTACTTTATAGTAGATAATGTACTGAGGGTACAAATAAAAATTGCGAAAATCTGTTTATTCATCAAAAAGGGTTATAATAAATGTTACGGGTTGATATATCATGAAATATCATAAAATAGAACGAACTGTTTATATTGTAATATTTTTTTTTTCTCAATTGGTCTGGAAGTTGTGGTGTATTCTGCATTACCTCCTTTCATATCCCCTATATTCTACCTTCGGACAAGGCCTCAAAATAAAGGCTTAGCGGGTTATTCCTTAAAAATAAAAATAAAACAGCTTTTGACAGATCATAAGCCTTATAAATGCCTGAACTTCCATTTCCCTCTATGTTGCAATAAATATATATCAAAAATATGATTTCTAGGAGTCCGTTGCCGATCTGATTAACGTCATCAACACAATGGAAGATGTCATCAACACTAGCGTAGAGAAGCTGAAGGTTTGCCAGGCTATCACTTCCATCACTCAACAGGCTGCCTGCATCGTTGGATTGGCTGGAGAAATCCAGCAAGACATCAACCAACTCGTTGGCCAGGTAAATTAATACGTCATATATCATTATTACTCCATCTCCGCTCCTTAGTAGGAGCATAGGTGTCTACGAAGAGCCTCCGGGCATTTTTGTCGACTGCCAGCTCCTGTGCATCTTCCCAAGTCAGGTTCGGGTTTCATAGTTCTGACATAAAGTGCCGATGAACAGTCAGCAGCGAACGTTCAGGCCGTCGATAACCTAATGCCTGAGGCCCAGCCAACAGTATTGCTTCCGCTTGGTGACAGTAATCATTGTAGTTTGCTGTGTCCGTTTTCTTATTACTTCATTATTTACTAAGTCAAACCACCATACACCAAAGATTCTTTTTAGACATGTATTCTCAAAACTCAGTATTTTACTACTTTGGAGCCTAGTGAGGTGCCACGATTTGAATGCATTGAGGAAAATGGTTGTTATGCGAGCGTTATATAGGCGGCATTTGGTTTTCACTGAGTAAGTTTCTAATTTTAAGTCAGCCTTCATACTGTTAAGTGCGATGCCTGCTATTCCTAGCACTACTTCCAGTTCTTCTTAAAAGCTGTCATTTTTTGTAACGTAAACTCACAGGTGTTTAAAAATCTTGACCTTCTCGATGATTTAGTATCATAGAATCTGGGGATTTTGGATATCAATGTACAACACAAAACATGGTTTTTTGCCATATTGATTGTTAAACCCATTCATGCGGAGTATTTATTTAGCCTTAAATTAATAATAGACTGACTAATAAACTAGACGCATACCAACCGGTAGAACAAGCAGGATTTATGAGAGGTCACAACACGAACGATCATATACAGACCCTGAAAAATAGTATCCAAAAATGTAATGAATATAATATGTTATTACGACTGCCATTCATTTATTTCGAGAAAGCTTTTGATTCTGAATAGATATGGTCAGTGATGAAAAGCTAAGATAATTGAAGAGTGAATTACAGATACTCACAACTCTATAAAAACATAAACAATAATGCCACCTCTATTTTATAGCTCAATGGATTATCCAAAAAGTTTGGCATAAGAGAAATAAGACATAGTGACACAATATCCCCTAAATTATTTACACTAGCTCTCGAATACGTCTTCAAAACTCTTAACTGGAACGACAAGGAACTCAAGTGAACTCATTAGCAATCTCAGATTCGCAGATGATAAAGTCATATTTGCTTAAGATGAGGAAGAACTTTTAAACATGATAAACGAAGTTAGTACAGCATCCCTTAAAATAGGCTTGAAAATTTATGTTTTAAAAATTAAAGTAATGAGTGATGCAAACCAATCATGTAACATTTTGGTTAATGGACAAATTATTAAAAAAGTTGATAGTTATTTATACCTAGGACATAAAATAAAGCTATAAAAAGATAATCAAGAGGTAGAAATAGAATGAAGGCGAAGTTTAGCATGGGTTGCTTTTGGTAAGCTCTCATTATCTTGAAATCTCCGAAGTACTCACATTACTAAAAGAAGAAACATTTTTATGCTTGTTTTCTCCTTGTACTGACATATGGCTGTGAAACTTTTGTAATCACGAAAAACAAAATTACAAAAACTATCAGTGATAGAAAGAGTCATGTAAAGGAGAATACTAAGTATTTCGTTGAAACAAAAAAACAGATGCATGGATTAGAGTGAGAACAAAGATCACCAATGTAATCCACAAGACTGCCAACCAGAAATGGAGCTAGACTGGATTATGGCTGGAACCACAGACTTTAGGTGGACCAAAAAAGTCCTAGAATGGTGACCTAGAATGGGAAGAAAGGTTGGTAGGCCGCAGAAAATGTGGTCCAATGACATAAAACGAGTTGCAGAAAGTGGTTGGATGCGGTTGGCTCAGGATAGGGAGATAGGCAGACTAAAGAGGGACGCCTATGTTCACCATTGGATTAGAGGCGGCTAATGATGATGATGATGATGATAATGACTGATTTAGCTTATCTCTATTGATTTGAAGAACACCGAATGAATTGTCATTTATAACTGCATCATCGGTATATTCTAGGTACCCGAGTTTTTGGAAAGAGATGGATATTTCTCGATCTTGTAAAAGTGACTTCATCGGGATGAAATAGAAGGAATGGTACAAGAACGCAACCTTTGCGGACTCCGGTGGTGACCTCAAACCAATCTGTGACAATATCTTTCATTCTGATTTGGCAATCGCTACTTTAGTGAAGTGCATTAAAAAGTTCGCCTAGTTTTATAGGCACGCCATTTATTATGTTTCCTGTGTGTAAACCCTTTTTTGCTGCTTGCTAATGCCTTTTTTGTAATCTTAGAAGCACACATGGAATGGAACTATTTAGTTCTTTGTTCTGTAGAATACAGCATATGTTGTGGTAATAATCCACGCGTGACCTACCAGGTAAGGACACTCGCTGGTTCTCTCTTAACACCCGCATAATGGGTCCTCGAACTTTTTGCAGTAATATAATGTAAGCACTTTCCCCGTTACACTGAGTAGCGTGATGTCACGATAATTATCACAGTTTAATGGATCACCCTTTTTGTGCAATGTTTTTTTTTTAATTTGTTCAAAATACATTGCATGTATTCTCCATGAGTTACAATAATTCATTTTGGGCCTTAAGATAATTACATTTATTTAAACTTACATTCACGACAGGACACACAATTATTATAAACACTAAAATATTATAACAGGCAAAATAAAGATCAAAATACAAATACACTAATATGTTCATTATAAAGACTTTCCACATACTGCCATTAATAATACAGCTTTAAGCAGTTAGCCACATTATTAGAGCCTTGAATACTCTCAGGAAGCCTGTTTTATTCCCTAGAAGCCAGGTAAAGTAGAGACTTTAGATCAAATTTTGTTGTAGATATAGATTGTGTCTTTGTCTTGTATTGTAACTGTTAACACCATGGTTATAAGTGTAGTATAGTATTTGTGTGAGCTACATTGCTTATGATTTGAATATTTGTGTACGCAATTTCGTAATCAGGTAAAATGCTAATAGGAAAAATGCCGCCAGCCAGTTTGTAAATCAATTTTAGGTGTAGGAGAAATATATTATTTATATTTCTGATTGCCCTGTTTTTATCTGGATTTCAGATGTAAGCTTTTAAGTTGCAAAACCCCATATGAACGTTTTAAATTAATGTTTTTGTGAACGTTTAAATAAGCAATCCTGACACATATAGTTAGATCTTCAGGTGTGTACTTGATGAGGATCATCTTTGCAATATCTCAGAATTCGAAATAAATAATTTTAAGCTATAACTACTAATGAAAAAACACGAATTAAACCTTTCATTGTCGTTTTTAAATATAAAAGGGTAACAAGATCGAATATCATAAAAACATTACTAGATGTAGGAGCTAGGAGACAATTGCCACCATTTAAGAAATGGTATAAATGAAAGAAAAGTGAATTACATGTACGTGAGTTTTTTTTTGTTCATTGCTTACCAGCACTTTCACTTATTAGCGTAAATTAATTATAATAACATTAATTTAGCTCCGTTGTTATAACTAGCAAAGAATTAAAAATACGTTAAATATTTTAAGAATGTCTACTGATGTTCACTGTTCCTTGTCTCTGACCCGATTTTCCTCTTTGTCAGTTTGCTGAATAAATAAACGGTTGTATGTATCAATTTTTTTCTTTACTACAAATGCATTTTTATTTCAGGTTCAAGAAAGCGTGAACATTCTTCTCGGAGCTGGAGAAACTATCACTGCCTGTTTGAAACCCCAGGTATTCTAATCACTTGAAGACTTAGATAATTTTACACGATTCTCTACAAAACACTTTTTTAAAATAACTCAAAGTCAAATAAACAAAATTTTAAACATTTTTATTCAATGACATCGATCGTCGATTTATCAGATTTTATTTTATTATGAATTAATACGATTCCTTTTTGTTCTTTTCATTAAATAAATTAAATATACAGAAAATTTTGTTTTATTTTTTATTAATGTATTTTCCTGTCACCTTTGTGAAGGTTGCTGGCAAAGCTAGTCTTGGGGAGATCCTTGCTTTGTTGCAATGCGTCGAGGATGTAATGTTCGCCTTTGAGGTAATTATTTTATATGTTAGATAATATTATACTTTAACAAATCAATAAGATTGACCATGGAAATAACCATATATAGTTTTTTTCTTAAATCAATCCAATATATTGATACTTACGAAAGCCAAAGAGGAATAAAACAGTTTATCAGAAACAAAATAGTACAGGCTATAGTATTATTCTAATACCTTTAAAATACGTTTAATAGAAATACATACAGAATATTAAATTATGTTTTTTCAAGAAACAAACTAATTTATTTGATTTATATCAAAACCATTTTTTAGCCCAATGAAAATCATCTTATTTTTTGACATGACTTACCAATTACAAAGTACATGTTCTGCGCTTATTTTTAGGATGAAATCGAACACATGTTTTTGACCGTTATGGAGATTCAGGCAATGCTTTACAATTACGAGAGTAAATTTAGGGAGTGCACTGCCCTCGCAGGACCCAATGCTACAGTTGCTGAACAAATCCAATCTGCCGCTTGTATAATGGGATTGACTGATCCTCTCCAAAATGATATTGCCACTCAACTTAAGAAGGTATGCCAGATAAAAAACAACTTTAAAAATTAAAGAATGAACGCTTTATTATGAACATTATCACTTTATTTATTCTCAATGATGGACGTTATGAGAACATTATTAGCCACACAGAGGTGTTTCTTGATCACTAGTTATTCAATTTTAAAATAATCACATTTGGTAAATAATTGTTGTACCATAGATTTAAATTGATATTTTAAGCTTAATAGTACATGTCAAACTTGCTGATTACCCTTATTTTCCTTTGTTTTTATTTTTAGTTGTTTTTCTTGCGGAAAATATCAACATTAGACTTATTCAAATATTGAAACACAAAATCAACAAATGCTTTATAACAAATCAATGAATCTGAACGATTGTTATGAACTGCATTTATATTTAACTAACATAGACTTATGCAAGTGTTGTTCTATTACTTTCTAGATAACGGCTCATCTAAGTGAGTTGGTCACTATCGCTAATGACCTGGAAGTTTGCTACAACACCAAGAAGTTCTAAATTCAATTCGTTTTTCATAAACCAAATTCTACAATTTAAAACCAACCTAATCACTGCGTAAATGATGCAACTAAGTTGATAATAAAAATATAGGTATGTTCTGAAAAAATGTGTATTGTATTATTTATTAACCCAGTATCCTGTACAAATTAAAATAACCTAGAACTTCAATCATAATATTGAATGATTTATTTACATTGCATATTTACAGAATATTAACATTTGAATAAAATAATTGAAAACACGTAATTTAAATTACTATTATTACTTCAGTTATAAAATTACAAAGGTTTTTTTATCTACAAAACTGTTTAATTGTAAACTATTTTAATTAATATCTCATTTTCGCAAAATTGTGGACTGGCTGCTTTCTGCATAACTACGTTCAATTATAGTCTGACAAAGATTGTAACAGAAATAGTAATATACAAGCATAATAGATGTGATAATTGGGAAATATCACATACTACGACTACCGATAAAAATACATAAAAAGGAAATAGAATAATAAATTGTAATTTCAAAATCAATATGAATATTGTGGAGAAATATTTTCATCCATAAATTTAAAAAAGGAATTTAATAAAAACACGTTTTCAGAAAAACACAACATGTTTGGCCTTTGTAGTTGTGACGTCAAGATTTGTGACAACGTTCTAAACAAATTTGAATGGGCTGGAACAAATAAACAGGAATCACGACGTATTGCGGGCGTGGCCAATGGAATGACCGTTTTTGCGGGAATTCAAAATTACAAATTTCAAAATGCTTTTTATGCTACTAATAAATGGCAAAAACCTTTTTTTTTACTGGACAGTATTTCATAGACCTTTATTACTTTAAAAATGTGATAAAAGGGATATTTAATTATTGTTTTATTTCGAATAACTCAGAAGTGTTATCTTTAAACATACTTAATTGTAGTATGGATCAGATAATTGCGAGTCAAATAGTGATTTTTGACTGTATTTTGGGTATTACGGTGGTGATGGAAGACGGTGGCAGGGATAAGGGGTAATGGTGAAGATGGGCAATACGAGAAAAATAAAGATTATGTTACTAATTTGTGAACATATCTTGTTTTGCGAACTTTTTAAAATGGGCACGAAATAAAATTCGATATTCAATATTAAGTCGACATGTCGATCGATGGTGAACATTTCCGGCGGTACGTCACTATTGCAGCAACTACAACAATAAAGTACATTATTTGTTTTCTACACTTAACTGTCAATATCTACAGAACTTTGTGAGCATATAAACGACAAAAGTTTTTCCTTAAAATTTCTGTAGAATATTTCACAATTTATTATTTACAAGGTGAAACTTTTTAAGGATTCCACCCAAGTTATAATGATCATTTTTATTCAATTAAGGCGGTGTGATGTAATTTTTCTTAAAACATCAAAACCGAATATATCGTAAACCTGATCCAGACGATAAGGAGTTGATAGATTTTTAGGACAAAATTTGTTCAAAATTTTACTTTTTATCACTATTATTTTAATGAAGACTCTCTAAAAACATCAAATTACCTTTTAAAAATTTTATATTTAGGGGAACACGGGCAGGAGTGAACCACTTTTTTAAAAATCATTGTTCTGGGAAAAGGAAACAAGATAAACCAGTAGAGTAAACTGTCTATTTTAGCTAAGTTTATGGTTTATATGATGGTAATAAAACAAATCGGATTATATGTTTAAGTGCTTTATTATTTATGTAAATACAGTAAGACACCTACTGGCTCACTTCTACCCGTGTACGAGTAGGATTGAACCAAGTAGTGGGTAGGATTGAACCATTTACATGATGGCGATATAATTAAAATAAAACCGGCTAAAATTACAACAACTTTTAGCCTCAATATTTATTCCACTCAAGGTTGTATAAAAATTATGTAATCAAAAGTAAAAATGAAAAAAAATAAGTATTTAAATATCAATACAAATTAACGAAGGTAAGTGAAAAAGACGAAAAATCAACGAACGTTAATACAATCAAATTGAACTGGAAATTTGTAATGGCAGTGTTGTCTTTTTGTTGTGCCTAAAAACTTTGGCTAAAAAAGTGTCAATCTAATATCATTTAGAGCTACAGTAGAAATATCAAAAATGTCTGGCATCATAAAAAAAATACCCTTTTTACAGAAATTTCTCGTCTTATATTATCAAAACTAAATACATTCCTAACATAGTATATATCAGACTTTTTATCAATAGTAAATTTAACCAAAACGAAACTTCCTTCACCAGGATCAAAAAAGTTAAGATTTACTGGTTGTTTGGATACATTTTGGGTGATGTGGTTGGACTCTTCTATATCCATGGCTTTGTCTGTAACAAAGCTGCAGAAAAAATGTACTTTTGTGAACACATTTCTGTCGAATGGAAATATTCCCGTTTTTTTAATGCAGCTATTTTATAACCAGAAGGAATGGTTTTTTCATAAGTAATTCCAACACATGATGTCACATTGTAAATTTGAAACCTTTTGCCAGAATTATGAAGGATTTATGCATCTTTAGTTGCATTGTATGCAGTTTAAAAAGTCTCAAAACACCCACATCAACTGGTTGCTGTTTATTTGTTAAATGAGGTGGTTAAGTCAGAATTGTGACTCCATGTTCCTTTACCTCATTGATTACTGCAATGGACAATATATCAGTAACGATGAGTTTTCTTTGCTGCTGGAAGTGCATTTTATAAAATGCGTCATCATTTGTTCGAATGAACTATAGTTTAATCCTCCCCAATCAAAGTTGGTTCAATCCTCCTCGAGCACATATGTATAATATGCACTACAAAAACACAGTTCTAGGTACTATATAATTTAATACTTACTTTTGAGTCACTTTTCGTTGTTTAGAACTAATCAGCAAGGTATCAAATACTTCATAAAAAGTACGTAAATTTTACTTTAACGTCAAAAAGCGCAAGTGACCTTGTCAGCACGTGAACCCGTGACGAGATACAGGCAGAAACTGGATGTGCAGGACGAGCACGAGTATGCGACACGTTGGCCAAGTTTGAACATGTTTCGAATCGTATTTCACGGTAATATGGTAAATGATTCACTCCTCCCCGTGGCTCACTTCTACCCGTGTTCCCTATATTTATATATATTTTTCAACATGATGCATTAAAATAAGAGACATAGTTTTTTCAGTTGCCTAAATTTTCAGGTATAATTACTACGTCTTTTATATTGACGTATTACTACTAGACATTTTGATAACAAAAAATGATAAAAGGGGAATAAAATCTGCAAAATGAGTTCGGATTCCATTTCGATAATAAAATGAAATAATATCAATGTACTTAAAATCAGTATTACTGATAAAAAAAATACAGAAGATTAAATGTGCTAATATGATTGATTAATTGCATGATTTAAAAGTTATTTAAGTAGGTATTTGTTTTAAGATAACAGATTTATATATTTTTCTCGTGATATCTTGAGGATTTAATATTTTTTTACTAGTGAAATTACAAGAAATGTTATTTCGAATCAATATTTTTTTTAGAAAAGGTTCATCTTAAAAATAATGTTAAATGAGTACAGTTACGTATAATCAACTTTAACACCAAGTTGACAATACGCATATGCATATTTAAAATAATCTTAAATCTTAATTTAAAGATAAAATTTTATATTTATATTTTTATAAATGTCATTTTTTCAAAACAATTATCTAATTCCCTACCATCAAATATTAAACCGGCTTTCTACACAACTAATAATATAGGAAAATTGTTAAAAAATCACAAAAACAAAGTCCATAAATATAATAAATCTAAGATATACCAATTAAATTGTAATGATTGCGATTCAATCTACATAGGAAAATCTAAAAGAAATTTTAATATTAGAGTAAAAGAACACTTAAGATGCTTAAATAATAATAATTTTTCTGAATTCGCAAATCATCTGAAAGGATAAAATAATCATAACTTCAAGAAAGACATTGGATTAAAAGTACGTAGAAAATAAAATACTAAAATTAGACAACTTAAAAATTAAAAAAGCGATTCATAATAAGAAAACAATAATTAATAACCAAATAAACAATATTTATTTTTGTCCTCTCCTGTCTAACTTCGAAATTAGTGATCAAATTACCACCCGTTTAAGGAAAAAACGACTTGATTTATTGGGTCCACATGTAGTATTTGAACGTGTAGTATTTAGTGAACATGATAAAAATAAAAAAGGAATCAATTCATTAGTTACGTAAACCTTGACGAAGAAGCTTGTTTGCTTTGAAACCGGTAGGTGGAAAATAAAAATTTGTGGTTAAAAATAAAGTTGTTTTATTTATTTTATTTTTTATAATCTGAATCCTTCACGGGAAATGCATCATTTTGTTACCATTTTGCAAAGCCTACAAAATATTCTAAATTTAATCATTTTGATAAAATTAAGGATTAAAATTTGATTAGGTTCTTGGATAAAAATCGAAAAAAATCCCAATATCATTATCGCTGCGATTTTGCGTCCATTATTTCATTTTCAGATAATATTAGACGTTTTTATCAGTACTGAAATTGCCATCTCTCCTTTAGTTATTAAATCTATAGTTAAGATTATTCGCGAATATAAATATAGATTGAATTTTGGTGACATGCACTAGTAATTTCTGAAATTCTTACAATGAAGGGATTTTTGGTATTTTTCATCGTGGCTATTGTTGCTGCCAACGTAAGTATAACATATTTTTTTGTAAAAAAAATATTTATTACTTTAAGACTCGTAATCTTAAATCTTAATCTAAATCTTGAGCTTCATTACTGGATTTTTTTCAATTCGTAAAATTTAAATTGTTTAAGAGCTAGCTTTAATATTTTCAGCTTCACATTTTCGGATAATTCAAATCAAAAAAAATAAAAATTATAGTAACTTTAGAAAGATGTTATTTTTGTGTCAAATGATTAATTTAATATTTCTTTTTTTTCCAGGCAACTTCAATTAAGTCAAAGGTAAGTGAAAAGTATGAGATTAAACTTTCTGACGATTTGGAGAATACTTTAACCTTGAATATTTTTAATGCAATATCTATTCATCTTGATCGTCAACACTCTCAAAAATCTTAAACAAATAAAAACAGCTCCTGATTTTAGTGAATACTTATTTATTGAAGTGCTACTGTATTATTAGTCAAATAAATAATATCTTTGAATGCAGTTTGAATTTGTTGACATTTTTAATTTTAAAAAAAATGCGTAGTGTATTTTTATTTTGTCGAAAGGAGTCTTCATTTATTATTATGATTAGCTGTTGAAAAAAGAAACACTCGAAGGAAAATTTATTGAATACTTGTACATTCAAAAACTTATTTAATTTATTTTTAATTGCCTTGTAAGTGTGTGATGATTAAAAAAAATCGATCTTTTTAGGTTGATTTGAAGGCAAATGATCCTATTACCACCATCAAATGCGTGACTGACGCCATCGAGAAAATCAAGGTAAAAAAATAAATATTATTCAAATTATTACGCATAATGCCATATTGTAATATTTTCATAACTTAAAAAATAAGCAACTTGTGGTTTTGTGGCATTAATGCGCACACGTAGATCAAAGGCCCGTGGTTTGATCTCCGCTCTACCACAAAGGCATAATATTTGTTTGTGACTATTTTTAAAAGGCTTTAAAATAACATTTTGATAAATTATAAGAATATTTCTCCAAAAATGTTCTAAAATAAAAGAAAAAATTATCACAAATGTGTCCTATAGTAAAAAAGTCAGGTTGAAATACAATTGAAATATTTAAATAAAGTCGTAGCCTATATTTTTTACAAAAAATACGTAATATTTACCAGCCCTAATAATATATTTTTTTATTTTTTCATTTAATACTTCCCAAAAATATATTACAAAAATTGAGTTTACAATGTATACTTCCACTGGGAAAACTTGTGCCGATAATCAGTAGTTAATATTTAAAAATTACAACAAGGATATATAACATTTCAGAGAATGTAATATGGACGTCTAGGCATTTACAAGGCTTTTGACCTGTCATTGGCGAGTCTAAGTGGCCACATTACACACTGAGTAACATTCACCATTTTGCCTATGTTCGAACATCCATATTTCTTCAATTTATCCGTTGATTTTATTGAAATTAAAGAGCTGAAACCTTTATTGTTGTGAAGAGAATCGTCCGATTAAATAATTTCACATACTAAGCATCGCCTGAAATCAATTATCCAATTTCAAAACTTCTTCTTGAACCAGTTGGTTTTACTACAATATTTTGAGTTTGTCCAAATTTTTGTAGACAAAAGACTGGATTACACCCCCTAGGGTGTCATTAAGATTAACAAATTACAACAGGGGCGGAGAACATTTTAGAGAAGGAAACATGGAAGTCTAAGAATTAACATGGATTATGACCTGTCATTGGCTGGTTAATGTGGTCGCATTACGCAGTGTTTAACGTTCGCCATTTTGCCTATGTTTGAACATCCATACTTCTCCAATTCTTCCATCTGTTGATTTTAGTTGTTAGTATTGTTGAAATTTGTAAATATGAGTGATGTTTTTAATTATCAGTTATCATCAGTAGTTATATTAGTCATTTGTAGTAGTCACATTAGTAACTATAACTAGTTATATTAGTTATTATCAGTTGTCAGTTATCAGAGTTATCATTTGTAGAAACATTAATATCTTTAACTGCTTAGATTAATTATTATCGTTATAAATAAATTTTGATACATGTATATTCTTCCCAACTTAACACAGGGCTTAACTTTATGGAGTTGGTATTTGTGTCTCAGTAAATGTTACATAAATATACTGTGAATAAAATTATAAAATAAATTAGTTGGAATAATTATTCGTGAATGAATAAACAAATTACAACAGAGATAAAGAACATTTAAGATAATGTAATATGGAAGTCTAGGCATCTACAGGGCTTATGATCTGTCAATGGCTGGTTTAAGTGATCACTTTACACTCTGTGTAACATTCACCATTCTGCCCAAATTTGAACATCTAAATTCCTTCAATTCCTTCATATGTTGATGTTTAGGAAGTTAAAGAGCTGAAACCTTGTGAATGGTGAACCTGGTGAATGAAACACAGTGTGTATAGTGGCCACTTAAACCAGCCATTGACAGGTCATCAGCTCCGTAGATGCCTAGACTTCTTTATTACCTTATCTTAAATGTTCTTCATCTCTGTTGTAAAATATTAATATAAACAGCTGCCCAGGGAGTTGAATCCAGTCCTTGTCTACAAAAATTTGAACAAACAACTCAAAATATTGCTGAACAAACAAATAAATACGTTAGTTGTTATTTGATTGATGATAAACGACTGCTAGAATAAAATAAGTCCTTCTAGGAATAGCGAATGGCGTGAAAGACTTACGATAATGTAATTCATGCATTTTTTTATGTAGGCAACCAACGATGCCCTCTTGAAACAAATCGTCGGCCTTAACAAGCTTATCATCGACAGTTTGGCCAAACTTGATGCCTGCAACAATGCTGGATCTCCAACTGCCGTTGCCCAATGCATCATCAGCGCTGCCAACGCCATCAACAAAGACATCAATGCCGCTGTCGCTGCTGTGAGTATGGACATTAAGCCCGAACCAAATCACATAACTTATTAATATTTCAATTTCAATCAAAAGACCGTAAAGAATACTCTTCTTTATTATATGAAAATGAAAATCTGAAAATTAAGGTTAATATTATTTTGATTTTTTTTTTCATTACAACTGGCGAAGATGCCCAATTAAAGCATTGGAAGATACCTTATTAAAGTATAAACATTTAATCCGAACCAAATAGCAAAAATTATTAGATATTTCAATTTCAATCAAAAGACAGCAAAGAGACATGCATATTTTATAGGCACAAAATTTTTTAATTCTTTTTTTACTGATAATATTTCATTGATTCTAAATTTTTTAAATTTTCCTTCTTTTAAAAAACATGCACTATCCTGGATTCAAACTAAAGATATAAACTCTTTTTTCTATGATTTATTTTGTTGCACTTTAATAATAAGGAATATTTTTGTGTTTTTTTTTTTTTTATTTTATTCCCTTTTTTAATTACTATAAAAAAAATACCATTTTATCATTTACAGAATATTTTATTTTTTCTTTCTTATGTTATACAAAAATATTATAACTGTCCATTGTTTATTATAGGAGCAAAAATTCATTAAAATTTTCTTGTATACCCACGAACAGGCCATGCCTTTGTGGGATTTTTTGTTTACTATTTTTCTATTAATATGTATTTCGTTGATATGTAATTATGCTTTTTTTTTTTAAAACTCTGTTTTATTATTATGTTTATTGTAAGAAAATAAAAATAAAAAATAAATAAAAATAAAAAATTTTAAAATAAATACTCTTCTTTACCATATGAAAATGACAAACTAAAAATTAAAGTCAATGTTATTTTCATTTTATTATTTTTTGCATAAATCATCTAGACTTAATAAAAATCACATTTATTTTTTTTCATACCGGGAATCGAACCCGGAACCTTCCGTATGCGATTCAAGCGTCTTAACTACTACCCCAGGCCAAAAATACTTTGTTTCTTCAAATTAAATTAGCGCGATAGATCTAAGGTATAATGTCTTCGACTCGATGGCTACTCTATGATTCAATATTGAAAACATACAAATTCGTATTAATTTGTCCATCTCATGGTGTAAATGATAATGCATTTGGCTATGAGGGCTCTGGTTTGGTACCCGACAAAGTGGAGGTGAAATATTTATCTACTAGTCCCTTATTTACATAGAATTGCAAAAAATTATAACCGAAACACAGATCTGCGATTGTAATTTTAACATTGTAGTATCCAATGTACTATTTGTTACAAATAAGGAAACAACACATCATAGATTTAAGTTTTTAATGGAGTAAATAATTTCTAATCTTTATTATGTGAAACATTCCGTACTACTTTAGAATTTAAGCCGTAAAGAACTCGTTAACTTACCGTATATTAAATATTATTTTTTCTCCTTTTTTTTCCAGATTGCTAGTACCGTGGAGACCCTAGTTTCCACTACCGTATCCATCCCCAAGTGCTTCTAAATCTAAGAAAAAACTTTACCTTAATTTTATAATTAAAGGCTTTTCACCCCACTGAAAACAATATTTAATGTAATTATGTTAAAATATTCTCAAATCCACATGTATTTATTATCAACCATTTATGATGAACAATAAATCTGTACCTACTACAAAAAACAATATATATAATTACCCATTTGAAATTTTGACCTACCTACACTTTGAGCTCATTCACAAGATGAACGCAAAACTGTTTTTTTTTTAATTTTCAGACAAAGCATCTACACCTGAGTGATACATGCCTTCATTTACCAAAATTATTGATGCAACTGTTATTAACGACAGGGTTGGCAATATTTAACGAGTGGAGTAAACAACTAAAAGAACAGGGTTGAACAATAAAATTTTAATTAATTATATAATAAATTTTCATAATGTTGATTTCGAAATTACTTTAGTTTGTAAGAATATATACTTCAAATCTTCAACATTTGTCTGTATTTTTTTTTCAATATTTGCCTATCATACTATTGACCATGAGACAATTCAGGGAAAGAAGATGCTGAACACGAAGTGAGAATGATATACCTAATAAGCAAATGTATTTAATAAATTTGTCATTAGGTAACAATCTGTAGTTAAAAATAAAATGTGATTTTCATTCTCATCTTCCTCTTCACATTCACATGAAGCATAAGTCATAACTTGAAATCTTTTGAAGTGTGATGCCAACACCGTATGGCCAATTCTCAATTTACATATAAGGAACACGCTAAGTTTGTATACTTTGTGATCGCTGAACCAGGATATTTTTGGTACTACTGATTAGAAAAATTTGTAGCATGAGCTTGTCACCAAAATTCATCTCATTCGTCACCCACACTAACCTCAACCTCCTCTCCGCAAACCATTCAAGCATTGTCTTGATCACAACACGATAGAGCATTAGGTGTGAATGAAGATCCAAGAGATAAATCCTTACCAGGTTTGGGTATTAAGATAACAATAGTCTTTTCCAGAAATAAGATTTACAAGATTTTAAAATAAATTATTCATGAAGGAGGATTGAAATAAAAAATGTGTTGACAATTGATATAAATATCACTTCTCACATTTTAAAAAAATACATAGGATAGTACCCATATTTCGTGTGTCATTTTATTTTGATGACCTAGTATAAAAAATACGAAACTAGGGATTTAAGATTTAGCATTGCTTATAACTTCATTAAATACTCAATTGATTCTGAAAAATACAACACCCATCGCAATGGAAAAAATTTATTGAAAAAGGTATTTTCGCAAAACAGTGCTATTTTTGAGATTTTAATAATAGGATCGGAAATCATGCTTTTAAATACAAGGAGTAACTAATTTCAGATACAACGGATATTGTAATTAGACATCCATTGACAAAAATAATGTTTAAAGCCTGTTTTCCGGACATTCCGAGCAAATAAAATTGGCTTTCCATCGACCCCACTTGAAACATTTACTCCGCCTATACCAATCTTTCTTTCGTGTATCTTCTTAACATAATTCTAGGCACACCATACACTTAGCATTTTCAGGATCTTTAAATCGCAATTCAGTTCATTTGACAGAAATGGCTCTTCATCTGAAGAACTAGAAGAGCTTACTTTTTTTTCATAGTTTTTCTGGAAGTGACTTATTTCGGATATCCGACATTAGGAACTATTAGGAAGTATTATTACTTTTTAAAGTGTTTTTTTTTAATTAAAATGTATGTACATAACGTTAATTGTACATTGGAGGGCTTATTTTTAATTGGTAATTTCTCCCAACCAACCAATTTACAACTTGTAACTTGGCTTAAACTGGTCAAAATCTGGACTTTCACAAAAAACTTGGAATATTTTTTGTCCCTAACGTCCATTTCGTCCAGCTCACGGCGAAACACAAATCCAAGATGGTGGCTACAGTTCTAACCGTCAGTGGTTAACAGTGCTATCCAGGTTATGGTGTAAGAGTTTACAGGCTATTCGAAATAAAGACATTTTACGAAATACGGGTACTTTCCTCCACTGTTTTCTGCAAGATATTTGAATCTTACGAAACTTAGACATTTTGTAAAAAAAAAAAAATCCTTGCAATGAATAAACAAAACGAAATCTTTACACACAATAAAAGGAGTGGTGGTGGTGAAATGAAAGAAGTAATCTAAACTAACAAAAGTAAATATTAGTATACAACCAATTTTTTTTTTTAGAAAAAATAAATATTTGCGTTCTTTTGATTTTTACAAATATTTCATTTTAAGGGCCATTTTTGTAAATAAGCCAGGGAGTTGTAAATAACTCACTATTATAAAATGGAATCAAGTTGGGGTAGAGTGAGATTCGAACCACAAACCTTTGGTCAGTGAGTCCGTGACACTAGCCAAAGGACCGCTATTTACGCAGTTTATTTATCACTATTTATTTACAATATTTACCAACTTTTTAAGTCTACCAGTTTTGAGACGTACCCGCCTCTTCGTCAGGGTACTCACAACGCCAACATGCAAATACTTAAATACTCTTTCATCTTTACTATCACTGTAGTATATAAATCTAAGAGTTATAATACTACACTGGCTAATAGAATCACCCACACGCACAAAAAGCTTTCTATGATCATCAACCACAAAGTTGAGATTTATTTACTTATTCATTCACAATTATTACAACATATTCATGAACTTATTAAGGTTTTTTAGGCTGTGCCCGTTACTAAGCCATTACGATTAACAAGAACAAAATATACGTGGTAAATTAAATTATAATAACGCATGATGCAATAGAATAACAATCTAGATTACAGCAATTCAACGGGCAGTAGATACTTAGGTCGAGAATTGCAACCGCAAACCGAAACCGTCCGTTACACGTTTGTTGTTAAACTAAAAACCAAACGAAAATTTTTGAACGCTTTTGTTCTATGCAATAGAGCTAAAGGGCTTCTCTAGCGAATTATTACTCTGAGATTCACAAAAATGGTTACCAAAATTTTTACCCATCAATACCAAATGCACTCTGGTACAAGCATTATTACTACCCATTCTAGATTATACCCTGATGTTTCCATGACTGATTTAAACTGTGAGCAACTCGATAAACTTGAACGATTTCAGAGTACAAACACAGGTTACATTTTTGGTCTTAGAAAATATGACCACATTTCTGATTATCGTAGGTAACTGAAATGGCTCAAAATTAGACAGCGGAGAGACTATCACTTCCTCTCACTTCTGTTCAATGTACTTCATAGTCCTAACGCTCCTATATACTTGCGTGAAAAAATTCAACGATTATCAGTTCATGGTTTATCTTTTCGTTCTAATTCTCAAAGCATTCTCTTAATACCCGTCCACAATTTCTCCTTCTTCTCTAACTCATATAGTGTCTATGCGGCTCGACTGGGAAATTATCTCCCACCCAACATCAAAGATGTTACTACAGTATATCTGTTTAAATCACGTCTGAAGAAACATCTCCTTTCTCTTCCTTAATCTCTCCTACTTTCCTCTCTTCTCTTTTTTTCTATTGAGTAATAGTTTTGATTTAAGGTTTTTTATAAACAAATACGTTTTCTTTTTTTATATATTTTGCTTTTTAATATTTATTTTCTATTGAATATGTTTTGTTACTTGAATTATAAAAATAAAACTATTATCTTAATGGTTGGTTGGAAGAAATATCCATTTGGCAATAAGCCCGTATTATAATAAACAAATAACATTATGTACAAAAAGTTGAATTAAAAAAATCAAAAGGGGTGCAAACATCACCGTGTTTATACAAAAAAATGCACAAAGAAATAGTTTTCAAATATTTAGTGGTGTGTCGGTGAATAGGTAGTGGTAGGGAGTTGGGAAGGAGAGAGGCTAAAAGACGGGTACATCTTGAAACCGGTACACATCAGTAGTGGTTACATACTAATATTTACTCACATTAATTAAAAACTTTAACCACAAAGTTAATGCTTTTAACATAAATAAGAAATAATTTTAACCTAAATAATATTCACAAAAATGAAATAATTGTAGTGAGTTGTACAATAAGAAACATTAAAATTTTATCTTACAAGATACAAATTAAAGATTTTAAAAATTTGAATGTGCCTCATGGTGGAAACTTGAGACGATTTCCAGGGAAAAAAATAGGACACAATCAAACAAAAAAATATTGGTTTTATCTTTTTAAATATGCTGCATTAAAAATTAATCGTAAAATTAATCTTTGATTTTTTGTAAGATTTCTCGGCAAACATATATCTGGTTTAGGGTATGTTTTTAGTAGTATTAGGATAAAATATGTTACTATGATTCAATACTCAAATTAATAAATAATCGGGTTAAGCTGTTATCTCGTAAAAAATATTTTTAAATTTTAAAATTTTTTAAATAACTCAGTATAGGAAAAAAGGAATCGAGTTAGGGTAGAGAGGGATTCGAACCTTGGACCCCTGATTTGTGAGTCCACAACACTAGCCACATGATCACAACCCGATTCAAAAATCAAATAAAAATGACTAGTACCAGATACCATTAATGCGTTTTTAAAATTTTAATAAAAATGCAAATTCACACTCGTTCCCTTCATATATCCTCTTCAACTCCTCGTCACCCATATTTTTCCTTCCAGTATCTCCTTGTTTTTTCGATTTTTTTTTTCATTTATTTTTTTATCAAGAATATTGTTTAAATTACTCATTATTTTATTATGTATATTATTCAAACCTTTACTTTATTCTGTTAAACTTGTTGAAATTTATATAATTGGATCGCGGACCTTACGGAGTATTGTCTTATTTATCTTAGTATAAGCAAAATAACATGTACACATGTTTGTATTCTAAGTAAATTAAATTACTAATTTAAGAATTTAGAATCTGAAAATCATTTAAACCTTTTTTAAATAAATGAAACGTTATCAAATCGGGAAATATGCGTCATCGATTAAAGATAAAATTATTGTTTTATTTATTTTAAGACATTTTAAAAGTTAAGCTGTGTTTTTATTATATGTAGATAATTAAACAGATTTTAATCAATACCAAAATCATATATGCTTCAAATTTTAAGATAATTTGAGAATATATAAACCAAAGCATTTCTATCGAATCTACTTGTATCTACACAGGCACAATAATGAAGGGATTGATTGTATTCTGTTTTGTAGCAATTGTTGCTTCGGCAGCGGTAAGTTTTATTTAAAACCTTTGACTTTATACTTTTATTCAATAAAAAATGTCATTTGCTTTTATTAATTAACATTGTTTTGATATGAATATTTTTTTTATTTTCAGGCGACTCCAACCAAGGTATGTTTTTGGCTCATTCAACGACAATTTTATTTTTAAATACTCCTTAATACACTTTCGTTATTTTTTGAAGATTCAAACTAAATTAACAAACTAAAAACACTTTACACTTTTCTTGACACCATTTTTTTGTAACAACAAAAAAACAAAATGAATGATATTCAATAATAACTTATAACATAAATTGAATATTTTAGGTTGAAGATTCTCGTATCACCGATCCAATCCATGCAATCAAATGCGTCACTGATGCAGTCAAGACAATCCAGGTATGTTAGATTATTTACTTTCGTTAAAATATCTGTACCTTACACGATAAACCACGGGGGTCACGACGAACAAAATATTCAGGAAACAAGATTTTGTGATATACGATATCAAAAACTTCATAACATTTTAACTAAATGAGACAATTTCAATATATAAAGAACTTTCGAAATAAAATAATAATTATTTCGATAATAATACTACATAAAAAAATTGCACATCTGGAACTGCTGATATTTTTTACAAACAAACAACGTAGACTTCAGATTTAGATTGATTTCAACTCAAAAATGCATATTTATGACGAAAGTAGACTTTGGTGTTTTATCTACGTATTACTGCTTACTGCGATTTGCATTTTTGCATTTTTACCTTCAAAATGGCAAAAAATGAACTCTCGTCTTTTATCCTCTAAAGTACAGATATTATTTAGAATATTTCATCATCATCATCATTCTATGTCCGCTTCCTACTAGGAGCTACACCCGAGATTCTTCAGAGACAACTATTTTAAAAACTTAGTATTTTGCTGTTTTGGGCCTTAGAGTTGCCACGATTCGCATCCGTAAAGGAAAATAAAAGTTATGCAGAAGTTATAATATCGGCAATAATATTTGAAAATATATTTAAAATATTATCATTAACAATAAAGTATGAATTTAAAAGAGAAAAAATATTTTTTAAATGATTGTAATCTGTGAGGTTTTATTAATAAATTTGACATGAAAAAATTGTCATTAACTCTTAGTAGATTTGGACAGTTGATCTTCAAATTCAAATACCCTGATGTGACAGGTAATTTTTTTTTTTTTTTTAAAGAGATACGAGTATACTTGAGTTCTGATTATTTACTCAAACATTAAAATTTTCAGACCATTTCCTAAAAGTCGTAAATAACTTGTGCTTGAAAAATGGATATCAATTTATGCTAGAGTGGGATTTGTACCTTAGACCTTTGGTCCGTGCGTCCACAATACTACCACGGGACCACAACCCAGTTCAAAATTCAATTTTATTTTGTTGAAAATCACACCCAAAATTACGTACGGTAGTAAGACCCATAAGTTCATCAGCTAACAACTTTACCTACGATATTTTACCTTTCTTTAGTATATTTCTTAGAGAGCTTATGATTGTTTCCAGTCCACCATCGGAGTATTGATTAACGACATCCAAAAGCTTCTTCAAGTTATCCAAGATAGCGCCGGTAAACTCGACGCTTGCACATCCGGTGGAATATCTGACCCTGTTGCGATTGCCAAGTGTATCGCGGAAGCCGTAGCTTCTATCTCCGGTGACGTCGCTCTTGCGGTGGGTGCCGTAAGTACATTGTCGATACTTGATTCCATTTATTTTTTATGGACCATACTAAACCAGTCTGACGATATTGCTAATGCGATGAAACCAGTTATTAATCCAATAAAAAATAATTAAATTAAACTGTCAACGAGTCATTGTTATGTTTGAAATTGATTCATCCTTATTTCTTTTTACATACCCAATAGTGCATAGAGCACCGCATTGGTAAGCCAAATACAGCGTGTTTTGATAATCTGTTACCTGAAAAATAGGCAATCGGTCTTACGATTCAGGTGCCAGTCCAGGTACAGTGAAATATTGCAGTTTAAACAACCTTTAAAATCAATATTTTATGTTCACCCTGCCAAGAATCAAACCCAAGACCGCAAGAAAGGTAGACATATTTCCAGTTGATTTTCTTATTCCGGATTTTTACCTGAGAACAGCCATCGAGTCGAAAACACTCGTTCGGGGTTCTCGTTTTATTTCACATATAAGTCTTAGTGTTTCATCTGCCTGGACACACAGAGAGAAAAAATTGAAAACATTGATTTATCTTTTATTTAATAAAAAAAAGACATTGGCGTTCTAGTAATAAACCCGAGCACTTTACGGACGATGCCTTGATGATCACTCTAGTCTGTAGTTTTAGGGCTATTGTGGACCATATATTGATCACAGAGTACTAATTCTCTAGAAAAGCCCTTAAGTTCTATTGCATAGAACAAATGTGTTCCAAAATTTTGGTTTGGTTTTAGTTTAAAAACAAACATTTAACGGACAGTTTCAGTTGACAAGTACAATTTTCAACACAAGTACTTACGGCCTGTTATATTTCTATAATCTGTTACTAATTTCGTGGTCAATAATCATTGAATGGGTTATTCCGCATGGGAAAATTGATGAGGTTAATATTTTTAAGACATTGATGGTCTTTAATAAAGATAAGAGACCTTGATCTACAATTTGAAAGTGTTTTCCTTAAATATCTTTGTTTAATGCATGTGCTCAAATAAGTTGTGATTTTTTATTATTCATACCTTCCCACAAATTTTAAGAAAACTCTATTTATTTCATTTATGATGCAATGATATGATCTAAAAATGTGATAAAATCTAACCAATTGATGGTGAATTTTCAGGTCGTACTCCACGCCAACAAGATCATCGCCGTCGCTACGTCCATCCCCCTCTGCTTAGTTTAAAATGTTCCTCCACTTCAAAAAAAATATGGAAACTCTTACAATAAAACTGCTATTCTGAACAATCCACGAGCCATGCTATCTGATATAAATATCACTGATTTTTTCAACCAGAAATAAAACCTCCAACGCATTTATCGACTTTTATTGTTTGCTCAACTCTCCCTTCCCGGTGATGTGTAGCGTACACATTGAATCTGATAATTTGAATATCACCATACATATAATAAATTATGGGTAAAAAAATTTGTTATTCCTTCGTTATATATTTACGTATCGATAAAAATATATTTGAACCAAATAATTCATGCGTATTGGTAACCAAAAGAGCTTTTTATAAAAAATTGGAGATACATTACCGAGACAATGGAAAATTTATTAATGTGTCGCATGTTGCGTAAGTAGTAAAAGAGTAATCCTTATGTGAAATTATCTCACACGCTCTTTACGTCTCACTCTCGATTATGTAGGTATATTTGGAAGTGAAAGAGACAATTACGCGTGTTACACGCGCGAACAGAAAAGTTTCTTGAACTTCTTCCAGACGCCCGTCAGTAGCTTCCCAATTTTCGTCGTGGGAGTTCGCTTCTCCTGCGGTGCGAGCATGAGCTAATGATTGTTTTAATGTTTTTAGCAATTAAATTAAAGTTGGTATCGCTTTTGACTTCAATTGTAATTACTTGAAACAATTTTCTACGAATATTACATTTTTTCTATTTAAAATCTCAAATTTTTTGCATGAGTAATTACTACACAGTAAGTGAGTAATGACTACACTACAATAACGACAGGAAGAGAAATGTTAATATAAATAGTTTATGACCATGAGATTATGAGGGTTCTACTTGCAAACCCGGTAAAATCCATCTTTCTTAATTTTGAAACTGATACAATACTTATTTCAACTTTTTTTTAAACTTGATTTTTTTATTATAATCAGCGAATATTTTATACGTAAGCAGTGATGACATAAACATGACTATGTCAAGAAACAGTAGTGAAATAATAAATTTTATTTTATACATTACCAACTTTGCAATACTTAAGTAGAGGTTGCCATGTTTGCTACAAAGCCGATAATTTAAAAGTCAAGTCTTACAAATCAAGCCGTATTTTAACTGACAATGTTAAAATGATTGTAAAAAATTGTATTCTGAATAAGTTTCAATTGATATCTCACTTTTTTTAATTTTGGATTTTGCCGGGTTAGCAAGTAGTACCCTCTTATCTGTCATTATATTTCAATTGCAATGCTACAAATGTAATTCAGAAGTTTTTGTATGTTCATAAACCAAGCGTTCACCTGAAAGGATCATCGATGCGCCTTGTTCGTGCAATTTGCATAGCATGTTAACAAATCGTCTTCTTCATTCAACTACCTTCCATCTAAAACGTTTGCAGTACCTACTACATATTTATATTTTTTTCTTTTTAAATAAAAACCATGATGTTCTGATATTCCGTTGCAGTAAAAACAAATACGAAACGTAATATTGTTAAGGATCTTCACCAACAAGCCATATAAATCGGCTAAGTGAATTTTGTTACTAACAAGATGTTTGTCGCGTATTTTGTGTACCTTTATTGTATTACAAAGTGTTAGTTTTAAATAAATACAACTTAACACGCGTTTTACCCTGGTAAGTTTATATTCAATAAGCTAACTACCTCTAAATGTTTAAAAGAAACGATTTTTTAAATTACATTTAAAAAAACGAATTTAATACAAATAAAAAAATGTGGAACGTAAAATCGGTTGGGGGAACATAAAGGAATCTTAATAGATGTTTACAAATAAAAGGTTGTATGAAAAAGTTATCGGCTTGGTTTATTTTCCTTTAGACTAGATATTCATTAATTTAAAAAAATATGTATATTACCGTTACCCTATTTCCTTAAATTACGAGAAAATGATTTTTATTTTTTTCTTATCTGTTTACGTCATATTTGGAACCAATAGTGAATAATTTACATTTTTAGGCATACTGTCTCTTCTTCAAAGAGTAGTTAGTAAACTAGTAAAAATGTTCAAATATTTTTTTATGTTGTATTTGTTTTGTGATATATATTATTGTAAACAATTTTTTTTTTAAAAAAAAAAATAATTTAATTTAAAGTTAAAGTTAAATAATTGTTGCGTTTCTTATTAAAACGTGAAAAATGATTTGTCTTATTATTTTTTTTTGTGCGGAATCTTTTGTCCATTTTAATTTTATGCAACTAGCCCTAAATTGACCACTGTTAATGAAATTATGATAGTGTAAAAATATGCTCTCCTTAAGATGTAATGAAATGCATATTAAATTCAAATTAACCCGGCCTTGGCTTAGATTTTCAGCAAACTGATTTTTTAAATCTTATTTTCTTTACTCTGTTCCTCATAACTGGGAGTCGTGACCACCACGTCGTAGTTTTGAGACTGCAGTACTCCATTTTTCTTAGCATCCCGCATTTCTAAGAGTCACCACAAACAAAGTACATATTGCAGTTTTTATCTGGTCCAATCAGCGCATGGGAGACATCCCTTGTCTTCTTCTTCTCTTTATGCTGCTGGCCATAACAAACTTCTCTGAGAAATATTTGTTTCTCTTTGCGAGGTGACTAACATAACGGAAAACTCATCTGAAGCATATTATGCATAATAAAAATATAAATATATGTACACAAAAAATTTACAAAAAGAGAACGTATGACAAAAAACATATTTAAACCCAGTCCACCAAGCCAATTTTTAGGCTTTATGAAGAAATTTTGTTGTTTACCTGAACTTATTGAATCCAAAAATAGAACTAATGAGCTGTTTTTCTTGTTAAATCATTAAATATACCATTTTTATTAATATTTTGACTAACGCAGCTCCATATTTGCACTACCAAAAAAAGGAATACAATTTTTTAAGCAATTAGCAAGTCTTAATGAAACAAAACTATTTTAGGAATACCAATTGGAAGTTTGATTTTTAAATAATTTGCAGCTATAAGTTTTATTATTGTTTTGGCTATACAAAAATAATGACGAGGCAATTGTACATCTTCCTAACTGTAAGATAAATAATATTATAATATCTACTGGTGTTTCCATAAAAGCGTAATCAATTAATTGAAAAAAAATCCCATTTGTAACGATTTAAAATATTTTGAAGTGGACCTTTGGAATCAACTAAAATTTTGCGAATTGCCAAGTAAAACTAAAATTTGTCAAAGCGCGGTGGTTTGCCTTCCAAACATCAAAACTTAAATGTTCGTATGTTTTTATTTTTTATTTATTCATACAAATTCATATATATTTTAAATAATCTAAATAACTTATCCCTAACTCTATAAGGCTCTTTTCATTTCATGCTCATTATATATGAAAGGTATTGCCAGCGAGATGCTTATCTAACAACAAATAAGACTACAGTTAATACTTAAGAATAAACTCATCAAGATTTAAATAATATCAGAAATATAATCAATCATTTACATTTCTAACCGAAATGAAATTGCTTTTTTTTATCTTGAGATAAATATTATTCGGCTAAGGTCTGATTATTAGATTAATTTTAGCGATGAAATGCAAATCATTTTACAAAATACACGCTAACCTACAAATGAATTTCATGTTTTTTTATTTACATTTTTTTGTTACAACTGGGATATTTTTAAACGAAAATATTTAAATAACTTAAATAAGATACCAGAAACTAGTAAGCCAGTGATGTTTCTTTTTTATTATTTTTAACTTATGTTAAGTTATGTCAAGTTGTGTTAAAAATCTTGCTCTAACCTATATTAGGGGTTGCTACACAATTACCTGTAGACCTCGTGGGTAAGGGCAATCTCCTTGTTTCTTTCAATAAACAGATAACAAACTTTAACGAAATGCTTCGGACACCAGAATTTTTTGAACCCCAACAGGGTTACATGTTCAACCAGAAAGGCTTGAAAGTAAATAAAGAATACCATATTTTATGTTTATTCCAAGTACTTAACATGAGATAATGAATTCATATACTACAACATATATTTTGTAAAAGACAAAGAAATATTGAGTCTATTAAATATAATTCAAAGATCAATCACTGGTTTTTCAAAAATTTATTTTGATCTACTTTTTTTCAAAAAATTTACACTTATTTTTTAATAAATAATACAAATTAAAAGACTTATAAAACTTTAAAATTATTGTTTTTTAACACATTAAAATAAAGGTTTTATAGTAAATGGGTATTTTAATCACAATTTGCTCAAAAATAGAAAATCACGCTTCTCGTTTTATTAACATTAACGTTAGATCAACACAATTTGCTCAGAAATAGAAAATCACGCTTCTCGTTTTGAAACCAGAGACCTATTTCAAAAAAAAAAAAAACGAACTTTGACCAGTGACCGCAAGTGCAGAACATGGACTATAGAAGATGAGAATAGTATATGCCTAAATAAAATCTCCTTTGTACTAAATAGATGGAAAGATTATTGTTCTGACCTTTACAGTGACCCCGGATATTTGGTAGATTTAAACTTTTCTTTAAACTCTGATGATATGAGCCCAATATTTTGAAAAATGAAGTGGAAAATGCCATTAAATATCTTAAGTTAAATAAAGCTGTTGGATCAGAAGGAATACCAGCTGAATTTATTATACATTGAGGACACCGACGATACCAGGCAATAGATACGATTTGTAATCTAATATGAAAAACTGGTACATGGTCAAAAGACTGGACTGAATCTGTTTTCATTTTACTACACCAAAAGGATTCAACGGCCAAATGTGATTACAATAGGATAATTGCACTCACCTCGCATGCAAGTAAAATTAAACTGTATATTTTACATTTGAGGTTAAAATACTTCTTTGACTGGCAAACCCTACAGGATCAAACAGGTTTTGTTCAGGAAAAATTGACGCGTAAGAAAATTTTAAGTGTTAGTCGTATTATCGAGAAAAGCAGATAATTTAACCAACCTGTATTTCTCTGTTTTATTGATTATAAAAAAGATTTTGACTGTGTAAATTGGAGCAAATTATGGGTTGTCCGCAATGAGATGGGGGGGGCACACCTTTTTTGCCTGATAAAATCACTTTACAATAAAAGCTCAGGATTAGATAGGATTTTGGTTACAAATTTTAAAATCCAACAAATTGATGGTTTTTAAAATAAAAGACGCCATCTTATTAAATATTAATAAACTTAAATCTGGCATTATTTTATTACACTAAATATAATAATTACATTGTTTTTATTATGCAACGTGGCCGAATAAAGCATGTTTTTATAACCGGCTCGTATTTCTTGAGTTTTTCCAATGAATTCTAGACTCGTTTTTTATTTAATAGCAAATAAAAGCTTTTTTACGCTAAAATCTTTCTTCGAGATACCATCCGATTATGTTTTCATTTGAAAAAAAAAAGGTAAATCTTAATTGCTTTATACGTTTAAAATTATTTTATCATATATAAGATGATGCTATTTTTTTCTTGTATTGTACGTTCTTAATTAATATATAAAACACACGAGATGAAAGGAATTTCCGTTTTTTTTTGTCGCAGTAACTGTTACTGTTACAATAAGTTTATTTTGAAAACATTTTACACATCAAACAAAATTACAGAGAACGATCTTTACTAGTAAAATGTTGTCTGCACTAATAAGTATGTGTTCTTCAAATAAAAACACATTTCATTATAAATTTGAAAAATTATATTAAAACGGGCATTTTTTTGAAAAATTGCATCAACAAAAAGCGTTTTACGCCTCGATTTACCGTGGGTTTAAATTCTAGCAAGTTTGCGCATCAATATAAAAATAATGTACTGTACTATATAATATAATGTAAATTGCAAATCTAAGCGGTCTCTGTGGCTTATAATCTGACTCACGCACGAGAGGTTTGGGGTTCGATTACGGGTGGAAACACAAAAAAGCTCTTATTTATAACTAAAATAGGGCTCACTGGCCTATTGTGGTGCAATTAATGAATATTAACAATATTTTGAGTTTATCCAAAATTTTTGTAGACAAGGACTGGATTCGACTCCCCGGGGAGCTGTTTTTATTTACATGTTACAACAGACTTCTATATTACCTTCTCTTAAATGTTCTTCATCTCTGTTGTAATATTTTAATTAATACATACACAAAATCAAGAAATATAATATCAACCCTACAGGAAAGAGCTTTAAAATTTCAAGCAATAATAAATATTATTGTTTGTTAAACACAAAAATATAATAGTTTTATTTACTCATAAAAAGTGGCCCAGTAGTTTTTTTATGTATCATGCTAGCTTATTAATAAAATGTTAATATTGTATTTTTCTTACAGTGTCACACGATGTAATTTACTTTTATAATTGGTTCTTTCGTAAATTATTATTTCTTTCTAACATGTACTTTGATTTATTTAATTTTTTTTTTTAATTTTCAGGCAACACCTTGACCAGTTCCAAAACAATATTTGTAAGAATGTTAATTTTGTACTATTAACTTTTAAATATTTTCCGTCAATAATATTTTTGTCAATGCCATCACATTTCAACGATTAGCAATGGTGAACTTTAGCCCTTAGTGAAACTGCATACAATAAATGTTTTCTTGTGCGCGGTAAATATTGGAGCATTAAATTGTACTGCAAAGTTTCCTGAAAATGTACGAGAAAAAGAATTAAAAACATTTTTAATAAAAACGAACTACTTTAAATGTCGTCACTGGTTCGTATGAATGAACCTATTATATGAAAGTTATGGAAGACATCCGGTTCGCTTGCCGTGGGTGGGCCAATGGGAAGAACTGGTCGAGAATAACCAGAAAAGAACCTCTGACGTCACAAGCGGAGTTTTTTCAGATTTACAAAACTCTTAAAAATCGTAGCGCTGGAAAAAAATTGGCTTAGTTTAATAGTCTATTGACAACTAAAAAAAAATAAAAAAAACACTGAACTTCCTCATTGAGTCATAAAACAAAGTGTTGATTTTGATGCACTACTGATATGAATACTTTATTTTTTTTATTTTATATTGCAAAAACCAACCAAAATACATTTTTTTTACCTTTCATAAGAAAAATTTAATGTTAAGAAATATTTTTTTTGAAAATGATTTTAGCTGTTTAATTAAAAAAATAATGTCATCTTTGTGTCAACAATAAAGTAGGTGTGCGTATTATTTGAAGTTACATACAATCATTACTACGTCAATGGCAATTTAATAAGTTTTTTTTATCGCAAATATGTCAAGATTTGTAAATTGGAATTCGATTAGAATTCAATATATAAAGGAAAGTGATTTTTTTGATTATCACTCAATTTTAATTTTGAATCAAAGCCATCATAATGAAGGGAACTCTTATTTTCTTGGCCGTTGCAGTGTTAGCTGTTTCAGTAAGTTTATTTAATGAATAATTTACATTTCTTTATAAATTAAATACTTCTCAAATAACAAATTCACTTGGCTGAAAATAAATTATTTTAGAAAATAAAATATAAAAAAAAAAATACAGATTTAACTTTTTCCCGCAAAACTATATAAATTTATATATTTAATAACATTATTTTCATAAAGGCAATTTATTTCAACAATATTTTTGGTATTTCGAAATGAAATAACGTTCTCAATTTCAATATCTATATCTCCCCAGGAAGTAAAATACGTGACTAGAAACATTTGGATATACTGACAAAACTGTTAATTCAACTTATTGATATGAAAAAAAGTACAGTATGTGAAATAATTCAACAAGATGAATCTCACCTGTATCAATTAATGTTTACACAAAAGTCAATGAATGGAATAGTTGAGTATATGGTGGAATGGTTTATGTTTCACATTGTATAAAGTAGCCACTAAAACAAGCCAATTACAGGTCGTAAGCACTGTAAATATCCACACTTCAATACTCCCTTCTCAAAAATGCTTTCCATCTCTGTTGCAATAAATCAAAATTACTTTCAAATATTTCTAATATCTATGTCTGTTGCAATAATTCAAAATTACTTTCAATTATTTTTAAACTATTTTAACTACGGTAATTAAAAATTATTTCCTATTAATAACTCATTTAACGATTTGAAATAATATAATATAATTAAAAAGAATTTCTTCAATTTGACAGTCCATTTATATTTTTTGCTGATAAACCAATTAATTTAATGTGCTTAGTTATTACTCTATTAGAGAGGAAAAACGTTCTTATCAATTATGTATATACTAAACATTTTTAATTTTATACTTATTTTGTTGACAATTTTTTTTCAATAAATAAAAAATATACAAAAAAATTACAAAATAAATTACGTTTTAACAATTATGAATATGTATAAATAAATGGATTTGATGTTATTTTTTTTTAATGGGTCAAATCATGTACATTTAAGGTTAAACAGCACTAGAGCGCGCGGCACTGTACGGCGCGTCGTAGCAACATTAAATATTATTTTCACTTTGGATTAAATAAACAGCACTACAGCTACGCTAAACTGCGTGGCACTAATATATATTTTTTTGGGTAGTGCCTCTGAAGTGCAGTGACGCTTAAGTGCTGTTAGACCTTTAGAATAATTATAAATTGGATAAAAATAATTTCAAATGACAGGCACCGTGGCGCAGTGGGTAAAATGGCTAACTGTGAAACTAGCGTCACGGGTTTTATTCCCGCCAGTTTAAGCAGGAAAAAATCAAAGAAAATTTCTGCCTTCGAATATACGATTTTTATTTAAATTGAAGACAACAAACGGATGTTTTGAATTACACTAAATTACATAATTATCGAATTATTTTACTAATAACATGTCTGTGCTTATTTCAAATGCTATGCTTGAATATTAAAAAACAAAATAAAAAACAATTTTAAAAAATTCTGGTATTTGTTAAAATAAAATTGCCAAAAATACAGCTTGTTAAACCCATGACAAAGTTCTTCAAGTCGCAATATATTAATTGTATATTTTATTAGTATTTTAAATCTTATTCTTATTTTATTTTTCAGGCCACTCCAGCTCAACCAAAGGTGAGAATTTTTTATTTTTTATTATTGAACTTAACAAAAAAATTAAGCAAAACGAAGTTCTTATTCTTGTTTCGTTGCTTCTACAGGAGGTTGGCGACCATCATTCTGAATTTATGAGGATCCTGGGCCAGTTCCATGATAATTTTCTTAGATAGATATTATGTAGAGATATAGATAAATTAGTACCGTTGTTGCAGTGCAGAAGATTTTTGATAATAGTTGATCATATAGATAAAAATAAAATTATCTTTGTTAATTTGACTTATATTGTTTTTAGTTCGGTGACGTTTCAGTCGTAAACGAAGCTGTTGATACCATCAAATGTATTACCAATGCCGTGGCAGCAGTTCAAGTAAGTCAAATTTATGTTAAATCGAAACAAAAATTGTATTTTTTTAAAGAAATATATTAATTTAAAACCTAGATTGACCTTTATATAGATATCTCAGCAGTTAATGATATTTTTTATTTAAAATTCCACCCATTTAAATTTTTACTTTTATATTTTTTATTATGTATGCCGACGAAATTGGACTATTCAATAAAAATAAAACAGACGTATTAACAAACATTGACATAAACGAAGACCTAACTGTGTTGAAATTGAACATATTAAATACTAAGAATCAACAATGGATGGACAATTGACATAGAAAATTCATATCAACAATTTAATTAGCAAAGTGGCGACATTATCGAGTCCGTTTCCAAAAATCAAAAACTTTCTTCCAAAAACGGAAAAAAAAATGTATGAAGCCTATGTTAAAACTAAAATATATTATATACGACAACAGGAAATCAAAATGACATAAACAGACTACAAAGCAAAATAAAATATTAAAGTTAGTATATGACCTCCCATATCTAACAGCAACTAAAGGACTCTTTAAACAAACTAAGCAATTAAATTATTATAACTGAATTTTTTAAACCAGAATCCTTCAAATGTGTTTATAAATTTACTAGTCACTTATGTTTTTGTAGACAAAGTCACAAGTAACTAAAACTTGAAAAAATGGTAGTAAACATGGACACAATACGAGAATATCAGAAAAATATCATAAACAACCTTCTAAAACGAGGAAAGGACAGTCGAGACTAATAAACCAGGGACTGAAATTATACCAGACCAAACTCAACACAAGACTCAGACAAATTTTTCAAAAGATGTAAAAAATGCTTATATTAACAACAGAGTATAAATAAAAAATCTTACAATTTTTTTGTAAAATGAATGCAATAATCCGTATGGGTTAATAAGTTCATTTTCAAATATTTTTTTTTGTTAATATAAAAAATAGCGGATTAAAATGATCATCCTACAAACTGTGCAATATTTACCAATATTCAAGTGTTTTAAACTTCAATCCAAGACTCATATTACGAGTATCAGTACTTTTTAAACTCAATAATTTTAGAAATCTCTTATTGTCAAAAACATGAATCTATTATGAATGCCAATCCTAGAAAATTAAAAACCCAGTACTTGTCTACAAAGGTTTAACAATATTCACCATTCCCTTTTTACATCTAATGGTGCATAGTCCATTGCATCGGTACACCAATGGCATATCTTTATCATTTTTAATACATGAAGGTAAGATTATCATTCTTACGCTTCAGGCGACAGTCCAAGAACTTTGATGTATTTCAGTGTAAAAACGTTTTTTTAAATAAATATTTCGTGTCAACCATGTCGGGAATTCCACCCGAGACCTCTTGCATTATAGGCAAACGCGTTAACGGTTTGACCAGAAGACGAACATACTTAACATCATTGATATTTTATTCAATTTTATGTTTAACCTAAGACGTTTTTTATCAAACCTGGTGTTAATCAGAGACCCAATGCGCGGTAGGCAAAAGTGCTGATTGGTAACTATATTTTCATATTTGCTGGTGGGTAACAATATTTTCAATTTTCAGACTTCAGTGAATGACGTGATCGAGGCCGCTAAAGCTTATGACCAACTGGTCGAGGACACCAATGACAAATTTGAGGAGTGCGTCGCTCTCGGAGGAGAAAACCCGACAGCGAGCCAATTGGTAGAAATCGCAACTTGCCTCGCTAACATCAGTGTCGGCATCAACAACCAGATCACGGAAACCCTCAATGGCGTAAGTAGCACAAAGAAATACATTCATTATTCCACAACAATACAATCAATAATTACAGTTAAAATCTAGAAAAGCAGTTTATTTTGAAACACATCTTAATAATTGCTTTATTTACTTGTCAACATTATCAACAGTATTATACGAGTAACAAACAACTGAATGCGAAAATATCAAATATCTAAAGCTTATCAAATACACTGGCAAATCTGAATTGAATAATTGTATGCATTGAAAAATTGACCCATGTCATCTTAGTGCTATGCACTGATCAGAATTTAAAATAAATTTTAAGGTTTGCAATCCCACATTTGAGATATCAATATTTTCACCATACTCTTTTCTAAAGTTTCGCATTTCTTAATTGAATATACTGTTGAAGCTTGCATTTTAATGTATATTTATTTAGCCTCATAGTGTTTTACGTACTAATTACAAATAAAATATGAGGGTACTAATGGCAAACCCGGCAAAATTGTAAAATCACAAAACACTGACACAATAGTAGCTTCACCTTTTTTTACATTAAAATTTTTCACTGTAACCAGTTAATGTTTCATGTTTAACTATCAACGTTGTGAAATAATCAAGATTATATCAAGAAACAATAGTAAAATCATAAATTTTATTTTGAAGATTGCTAACATTGCTATTCTAAAGCGGATGTTGCTACGTTTACAATAATTTGAATATCAGATTCTCAGAAATAAAGCCGTATTTTTAACTGACAATTATTAATTATTTTAAACGATTATATTCTAAATAAGTTTCTATTTATCTGTCAAGATTTTGAATTTTACCAGGTTTGCAAGTAATTCTCTTATATATATTAAAATTATGTCAACGTTTGAAATTAACAAAAAAAAAACAGTTTATAACCACGAAAAATTATCAAAATGAACTTTTTTTTTTAAACTGTAGCAATGTAAAATAAATAAATAGTATCTGTAGTATCATAAAATAACTTAGTAACATAATTGTTTTGAAATAATTGAATTAACGAAAATCTAATACATGTTGATATGTATAGTACATTTGACATTACTAAACACTTTACTAAGTGTTTAGAAATCTCAAGTATTTTTGTAATTGGATTATTCAAAAACACAAACCATGGAGAAGAAAACATAAATATTTTTATTCGTTTATGTAATTAATTCACATAAAGTAATTTACTTGAAATCAATCTTTATTGTGTTCCAGATCATTGTCGCTGTAATAGGCCTGATTGAAAATATTCTATCAATCCCCAAATGCTTGAGACCCGTTTAAATTTTCTCAAATTTCTTCCAAAAAGAAATTTTTAAACATATCACACATATATTATTACATCAACATTAATAAAAATACTATTTACTTTTCAAAATAAACATGTCTTTTATTTAAATCAATAGTATAAAGATACAATTTTTTTTTTAACAAAATTGTTTCATTAATCAAAACAATGTCACTTGAAATAAAACTGATTGTTTGATAAATAAAAATAACTTTTTTAAACGGTATTTCCATAATATATGACTTTCAACTGTATCTTTCAAAAAAACAGACGATTAATAATAAAAACAGGAATCATAATTATAACTCATATTTATCTTGGAAAAATCATGACGCTGATAAATAATAAATGATATCAGTGTAAATATATTTTTTGTAAAATATTGATGTTAACCAACATTTTTGACGATTAATTAAACTGATATGAAAAAAAATAATTGTTGAAATAAAATTTTCATTTATTTTGACTAAAAAAATCGTACGAAGGGAAGATTTTTTTTTTAACGAGAAAATTATCAGTCGTTTATAGACACATTTGCTTATGTATATCATCAGTATTTTACGTATTGAAATAGATTTGGACGTAAAAATGTGCCGTTGAATTAAAAACAAAATTGAACTTTTTTTTTGGGATACACCATATTTTAAATTTATAAAAATATAGTATACATTAAAACATAAAAATAAAATTATCCGAAAATACTGGGTAAAATAAATTCCACGAAATAACATTTGATTATTTAAATGTTCAGTTAATATGTATTTATGTTTATAAATTATGAAAGAAAGAAGTGACTTTAAATTAAGCAATTTAATGCAATGCCTGTACATTGAATAAAAAAACTCTTACCAAACATTCAAGTATCGTTAACATGCAGACAATACAATAGATAAGACAAAAAAATTGTCTCCCCTCCGTTAACAACTTTGACCGCGCAGGACAGAACGTTGAGACAATACGAAAATTCAGCCGCAGCTCACACGTAAGCTCTGCAAAAATGAATACACGATGATGTTTATTACAGAGAGTTCACTAAAAATATTGTTTATTTTATACCAAGATGTTATTGGAATTGTTAAAGGACATAATAAAAAATAAAAAAGTTTTTTCCTGCCGCCATTTTGAGGAGAAAATGCGTTGAACGACACGTACACGTCGAGCAAGTCGCTATTGTTATAAGGTCCTGTCCGTACGTGTTCACACGAAGAAAATGCGGCCGCGCGTGGTGGTGGGGGTAATCATCGTTTCGCGGAGATAGCCTGAACGTCTATCTCCGTGATGACGTCTTGGAACAATTTTCTACTCTACAAATGGCTATTATAACGTGGAAAATGTTCAGGTCCTGGGACAGCTTGCCCACAACATACACCCACTATGCACATCGCATCTAAAGACATATGTCTCCTTAGCGCTGCCCACATACACGGACCAATTTATCATTGTTAAACAAAAAAAGCTGCTTAAAGAAGCTTTCTGTAATCTAAAAGCCTTAGCATCCTTGTGCTGAAAGAAGGTAATCCAGAAGTAAACAATATGCACTTCATTGGATTGTTCCTGGGACGGAACAGTATTTTATTATCCATATTATATTATTAGTATTGTATTATCCACGTGTAAACGGTATTTAAGAGAAGAAAAGCAGGAGCTTTCTGTGTGGTTTATAGGCTATTTAGCTACCATGCATGAGGTCTAAGATTCAATTCCAGGCGAGATAAAAAAATATTAATAAAGTTTGTTTTTTCGTAACAGGAATATAAGATAAACTTTGCAAATATGTAACAAATCTAAAAACTGAAAAGGGTTTACATGGTTTTTGGATTACTAATGTTGAGAGGTTAAAAAAAATGAATTTTCGTTTTTTTTCCACGCATCAAAATACCCAGGCTTGAAAAAAAACGCATTTAAGGTTTGTGATCTCACCGGGAATCAACAAATATAAAGTTTGATTTTAAATTTGTACAAAACATCCATCTTCCTTCCTTCCCATCCCATCTCCTCTCTTCATAGTATAGTGTTAATTTTTATATTTTGTTAATCTTTGTTTGTAGTTTTTTTATAAAATCGTAAGATTCAATATGTCCATGTACTTGTAATTTTCTCAAACTGAACAGTTTGGGTAGGTAGGAAGAAATTTCCTTAAGAAAATATGCCCGCCCTTACATGAACATAAAATGTATATGTATACGAGTATAAAGTGTTGAATAAATAAAACATTCGAGTTTGTAACTAAAAGTTCGACGAAATCCCAAAAACAGGAGTCCACGAGACTAACACGGGATGACACAATATCAATTTAAATTAATCATTGAAATGTTTACAATTATTTGGTGCTTATTTCTAAAAAAAAATCAACGCAAATTATACCTAATAATCTATTGTTCGAATAATTGTGGTGTCATTCCAAAACTGCTGATAAACTAATTTATTTACGAGAGTTATTTATAATTTAGAAATAGACAAACAATTTACATAATCACCTTATTAAACATATAAATTTTAATATTTAAAAGTATATTTTGTATGTACACATATTTTTTTATGTGTTTTTATAGCACCAAAGTAATAGTGACCTTGACAATACATCTATGAATATTGTTATCACCAATCTGTCAATCTCTATCAAAAATAATTTAGATTGTATAAAAATAGATAGGTATATAAGTAATAGCTGCGTAATTTCAACGTGTCATAAGGTAAAATTGCTGTGACTAACGTCTACCATGAAGGGGTTTATTGTTTTATTCGCAATGGTGTTTGTCGCCGTTTCGGTAAGATCTACATTTAATTTTTATCTTTAGTAATCAATTGTTAATTTTATTTCATTACCTTTAAAATTGTCCTTATATGCAGAAAAAAATAATTTTTGATTTAGTATAATAATTCAGTATTGAACGAATCGAAATATTGTCCAATATTATGTGCACAGTTTTGATGCCTTTGCTGATAAAGTCCCGAAGGCGGGAGTCAAATTCTGGAATAAGCTTAAGTTAGCTACACTTAAATTACCTAGGTTGCAGTAAAATCACTTTCTCCACATACATACTCGAAAATCGTTTTAAAACCGGGGGTTTTCCATTCAGTTTCTTTCATAATAAAAAATATATAATTTGACGCGTAACTACAATAAAAAAATTAAATGAAAAAGCGCAATTTTGATAGATATTTCTACTTTTTTCATTGCTTTCCACTAAATTTCATAAGCAAACCTTGTTTGTATTTATGTGTCGTTTCAAAGCAATCATGCGCTAAAAATTAAGTGCTGAATCTTGCATCTAGTATTTTTTGTTTATTTAGTATCAACAGACCAAGAGGCTTATTACTACTATTAATAAACACATCAAACATATTTTATTCTCGGTGATATGGAAATCACCAAGTGTATGTACAAACTTTAAAATGTTGCAATATTTTATGTTTCACGAAAAGCAGTCTTAATTGAAAAATTTATTAAATGGTACGTAGTTTTACGATAAATTGCAGCCTACGTTATGTTAAGTCTGGGTTTTCTATGCTTTCATTAATTGTCAATGTAATTGTGTGTTTTGCTAGTTCTGATACAAAAATTTACCACTTTTAACCAGAACTTGAAAACCTAGCACCTTTATTAATCCATTTCTGGATTCTAAATTTAGTGGTCGATAATTAGATTTTTACGATATAAATCTAGGTATACTTCAAGTTCAATCAATTATAATCTTTGGACCGAAAATTAATCCATTCATATAATATGTGTTACAGTCCATTCAAATCATCAATAAATCTTGATTCATATGTGTGTAAGAATTAGTTTTCATATAATTCATATTAGTATGCTGAAAACGGAATTTGTTTGTCCACATGGTTCGCCGACTGGCACCAGCACATAAACATAAGATGTTTTTTGACATGAAATACTTATTTTTAAAAAAGCGTTTTTACACTAGAATATTTTATAAACCCTGGACTGTCACCTGAAGCGTAAGACTGATCAGCTTAACTTAATTTAACAAAAAAGTATCAAGATACGCTGTGATTTGTGTACCAATGCAGTGTCCTATACACAACTAGGTGAAGAGAAGGAATGATGATGATGTACTCCTCGATGATTTCGTTATGCATTAATTTTATATTAAATACATATAAACATTAGATATATATTTTTTGATAACTAACGATCTTATTGACTAATTACGTTTTCAACTCAGTTTTATTCAAGTAATGTTTTTTTCGCATTGAGATTAAGAACATTTAATTTTTTTTCTTTTTCTTTTCAGGCAACACCTGCACACCAGGTAATTTATTTATTTTATTCCATACATGATAATACATAAAAGTCACCCAAAACATTATCGTTGTTATGTGATAGTCATTATGTTATCATTATTCATTTGATTTTATAATTACATAAACAAATATAGTAGTCCATTCAAACATTGTGATTTGGAGAAAATACGATTACAAAGTCTTTCTTCTGAATAATTTGATTATTTTTTTTCCTAAAGATTTGTTTTACTTAAACTTTTTGGCTGCAAATTATTTCTAAAAAAACACGGATTTAAACTTTCATCATAAGAATTCTTTTTTGAGGTAGAAATAAAAGTTTCAAGTCTACTTTGTTTCAATGCAAAAAATATCAATTGTCCAAGATGTTCTTGTTTAATATGGACGATTATTATGAAAATAATTGTTATCTTACATTGAAAATTATCTGATTTAATTTAAAATTTATGATGTTTTGGAATCTTCGTGGGGATTTCGGTCAATGGGACTCCCGTGAGTTATACTTTAGGGAACAGATATGAAAACTACAAAATTTGTATCGAGTTATGATTCAATCCAAGGACTTAAAAATACTAAAAAAATACATTATCGTTGTATATTCCTTCTTGTTTTGATTATAACAAATGCAAATGATATTTTTTTTTAAAACATGGAGTCAATTTTTTATGCTAAACTTAATCCATTTTGATTGTTTTAGGCAAGTGGAAAAGGCATCATCGAAGATGCTGATGCGTTGCTGAAATGCGTTGCTGAAGCTAACGTCAAAATTCAGGTAATTAACAAAATATTAATTGTAGTTGTTGGTTAGCATTTTATTTGCATATAACCACTTAACGACTATAATACGTCTACTGACTTCAAGACGTACCTACATATCTCTTTATCAAGATATTGATTAAACTAATATGCAAATTGAACTACACACCTTTACTATAGTAGTTAGACAAATATATAATTCCAACATTTTGACAGAACTCGTGTTATTAAAAGCTGACACCATTACACAAAAATAAAAAAAACAAACACATTTTCGCATTTATAATATGAGTATTGATTAAAAATGGTTAGTTAATTTATAATCATGGATTTTGTAAAAACCTTTTAAAACAATTTTACCACGATAGAAATTTGGTTTACGGTTGTTATTTTTATTGTTATTTTAGGAAGCCATCTTAGGAGTGATTGAAACCTCCGTGGCCTATGTCCTGCTGATTGAACACACCAATGAGAAGTTTGAGGGCTGCATGTTCATCGGTGGAGTCAACCCTACTCCGGAACAAATGGTTGAGAAGATAGAATGTCTTGCTAAGCTGGGAGTTGACTTGAGGATCGAGGTTGCTCAACATAATGCCAATGCAAGTTTTCATTTCTTTTTTACTTATTCATACAAATGCATACGAGGTGTGTTCAGAAAATAACTTTTTTTTTTTAATTTTGCGGGTTTGGAGAGTTCAATTATCAATTTTTATCATTTTCTGAATGTCTCCGATGCATGCTAAAATTTTCAGCTGTGTGCATTGTTTACTTTGTCTGCGGCAACCGCTAAGGTTAGACGTGTTTTTATGAGCTCGGCGATTATCGTTTGTAAAAAAAATGGATCAAAGAATTTGTATAATATTTTATGTAAAAAATGAAATTAACTGTATCAAAGTGTGTGAAATGCTAACAAAAGCTTATGTTAAGTCTGTTATGAGTAAAACAAGAGTTTACCAGTGGTAAAAGCGTTTCCAAGATGGCCGTGAATACGTTGAAGATGACGAACAGCCTGAACGCCCCAGCACATCAACAACCAATGAAAACGTAGAAAAAGATAATAAAATGGTTATGAATGATCACCGAATCACAATCAGAGAAGTTGGAGATGATTTTTTGAAAAATAACACCTCTTGTACATGAATAAAAATAATAAAGTATCCCTAACTCTGTGAGGCCAAGAGCCCTGTGTTGAGTCGAGATAAAACATAATAAAAAGAGGAAGCATGCACATATAGATGCAAAGCACTCGCATAAAATTTTACAACCACATATATGCATCCTTGCCCTCGTGCATACACACACCTACATAAATAAACACACGCGTATTATGTACTTATTTTGTTATGCAAACGTTAATCGATCCAAATAAAACATTAACAATCACAGGTAACAAGCATATTAAACGCCTAGACATTTATATTCACGGAAATTCTAGGGACTAATTAAAATTCAAAAATGAAAACGGCAAAAAAAACACTTTACATAGAAAAATATGGAAGTCTGAGCATTTGTAAGATTTATGACTGGCTGGTTCAAGTGGCCATAAATTCATGTAATTAAACCAACTGGTCCATGACAAAGTATAAAAATCTGATGAATCTTTTCACAACATTTAAGGTTTCAGCTCTTTAACTTCGCTAAAATAAAAAAAAAAAAATATTAAGAAGTTCAGTGATACGGGAAATGGATATAAAAATATTTTCTCACGTGCTGTAAATATTAGAACATTAAATTGTGCGGCGAAGTTTCCTGAAAATGATTGAAAAAATAATTAAAAATAATTTTCATAAAAACGAACTACTTTGAACGATGCCACTAGTTCTTCCAAATCGACCAATGATAGAGTATTGTTACAGACTTTTTGTTCATAGGAAGCCAATTTACCAATCAGAAAAACTCACCGAAGAGAACTTGTGACATCGCGGGTGGAGTAATTTCTAAACTAAGAAACTTTAAAATAAAATAGCGCTGATAATACGATAAATAAAAATTATTTTAATTTTTTCTTAGTTTGATAGTATTTTAACATTATTTTTTTAAAAACCATTGGATTTTATAATGGTGAATGTTACACAGTGTTTAAAGTTGTCAGTTAAATTTAGCCAATAACAGGTAATGCGCCCTGCAAATAGTAATACATATTTCCTTCTCAAAAATGTTTTTCATCTCTGTTATAATTCGTAAACATTTTTTTTTCAGACTATTGCCAGCGTCGAGGAACTCAGAAGGAGCATCAACAATATCAAGGAATGTTTCTGAATAGCATAAAAATCTAAATTGTACGTGTACTTTGCGATTTAAGCCAAATATCTGAATAAAATAACTGATTTTCCCCCCTTCACATTTATTTTTGAGTACAAAAATATTCTCATTAATGATGGAGGGAAATTTTGTTTTTAAGATGACACAATATTAATAATACGCAATCTTTCAATTCATTCGATGTTTGTCCTGTAAATTTTTGTTAACAAGATATCTCCGTCATAACAAGAAAATTACCTAAGTAAAAAACATGAACTGTTTTTTTTGTGATTAACTTTAACATAACATATTGTGACAGGTCATGTTATCTGTTATTTTCTAAAGTAGTATTTTTTTTATAATTACGACGTCTAGTTTTGTCATTTTACTACTACCATCGTAACTAGGCGCTCGTGTGTCCGTGATTTCCAGCCAATGAGAGAGTTATGCATTGCTTTTTTAACTTCTAAGATTTCCAACTTGTCATATTTTATTTTCAGCTCTAAGAACTTTTAATCCAGCGTATTTCTTAAAATTATGATTGTTTTTTATGCGATGGTTTGCGAATTCAGAAAAAATATGATTAATAAAGGCACCTTAAGTATTATTTCACTCAAACAGTAAAGTTTGTTTTAGTTTTTCCAGTGCAGATTGAATCTTAATGATTAAAATTAATATTTGTTTTATTTTTATGTTCCTATATTATTAATTGGGTAGAATGCTGGTTAAATGTTTGAAAGTGGGAAATGAGATATTTATTGAACCTACTTTAAATTTTTAAAAAATAGTGGACTCATATAAGCGTTTGATTTAAATATTAAGATTATAAAATGGAGTTCTACACTACCAAATAAAGACCGACTCAATGCTTGTTAATAATAATCAAATAATAAGCTTCATCAGTACCTTGAATACCATAATATCACCTCATCAAAAGAACTCTTATAAGATATTTTTCTCATTAAAATATTTCTTTTTTTTGCATTCAGTAAACCCCATTCCACATTTCACATTTTTATTTCGCTTTTTTTGAACTCCTCATTTTCATATTCATGCTACAGAAGAGCAACATTACACCAGGCGTTTTACACATTCCTCACTCCATTAACTTCATTTAAAGTTATGGCGTAGGTTCCACGATGCCATACCTTCTTAGTAATCTTGTATCGACTGAAATGTGAGGCGAGAAACATTATATATGTATGTCACCAGCTTTCGCAAAGTATATCGTAGGGTCTGTGAAAAAATTTATGTTCTTTGAAGTAGAAAATACAAAAAAAAACCTTTTTTGATTTCCTCAAAGAAAATACTAAATGAATCTGCAAAAACGAATAGTCAAGATAAATTTAGACATTTCAATAAAACTCAAAAGTAGCTTACCCAAAAAACATAATTTTAAGAATTGCGATTTGAAAGTTTGGAGACCAAGGAAAAATCACATCTTCGTATTTAGGAGGTTTTAGGTACACAACATAATTCGTGTCTTTTTAATAAATGTCATTGGTATTTTTTTTCTTTCTGATGCATTAAAAAATATCTGAAAGGTTTTTAATGCAGCAAGTTGACTAAAATTTAGTTTTGTGACTTATGCCATTGATAATCTGTATAATGCAAGCTATAATAGAAAGTTAAAAGTAAGAAGTATTAGAAATAATGATTATGAAATTTAATTTTTATTGAAAATGACTCTTAAATTATGTTTAAATCATAAAAACTCTCAAATTTTTCACTTTTTAAAAAATTATCAAATGGATAAAAATTACGTGTTTTTTATGTTTTTATGTATGCATAGTCATATAATGGTAAAAAAGGAAACTACGTTACTTTAGCGTTGGTGAAGTTTGCTACTTACAGAACGTAATTTTATGCTTCGAATATCATATTTAACTCAAAATTATCATTTTAAGGGTTAGTGACTTTTTTTTTTTAAGAAATATTGGCGTTTTTATAATTTATTATCTCAAAATTTAATATATGCGTAAATTATAAGAACGCAAATATTTAATTTTGAGAACCATTTTCAACGAGTTGTAAATAACTCACTATTAGAAAATGGGAATCAAGTTGGGGTAAAGTGGAATTCGAACCACGGACCCTTGATCCGTGAGTCCGAGACACTAGCCACGGGACCACAACCCGATTCAATTTGCCTAAACGGCGACGATATTACCTAAAATTAAGGGCTTTAATCATTGTTTATACATTTAACACGTGTTAATTTGTTTTTTGCTTGATCTTACATTTCAATTTACAATCTTTGTACATTTTATATGTTGTATTTTTTCAGAAATATTTTTTTTTGAGGAACAGATGGGGAAAAAATATATTGGGCAAGAATTGGCTAATTATTTATAGACATTTCTTTGGACAAGCAAATGCTCGTTAATCTCCGACATAAGTCACATTTTGAATTAACGTATTGATAAAGTTACATATCGGGTGCAGTTAGGTAAATTCTATGTTCTGCTAAAATCACAAATGCTGATTTGACACAAAACACCATAACAATCACCTTATGAAAAAAGTGTTTATCATAAAAACGGCATTTCTCAATTTGCAGAAAACACCAACAAAACTAGAAAAATCTAACGGTATATATGCTGATGGGAAGATTAATGACTTCAGGAATCAAGTTCTTTTAAATAAATGAAAAGAGGTATTTTAATTTTTAAAAATCAGTAATTCAAATTTACAAAAAAAAATTGTTATGAAAAATTATACATTTTATAATAATTAAAATAAATAAAAAATCCCCGAAATTCTCTCAACACATAATTTAATAATTTTTAAAGTTATTATGATAAATGAAATAAAAATATGTGTTTAGTACATAATGGCACAACATACATCAGAGTTTGTGTGATCAGTCAAACTCAAAAAAAAACATAAAATCTGGTCAAATAGATCATAAAATTCATTTTTGGATAATAAAAATAACGAATGTATGCATCATTTATAATTTGTCAATGTAAAAAGTAGTCCAACTGTAGTGTAAATTTGATTATTCAATATTTTCACGAAAGTGCCATTATCTCAATTTCGCTTTTTTATGGCTGTCTGCTTTCTGCATAACTACATTAAATTATTGTTATTTAAGAATACGTTACAGACTCACGAAATTTTCTATGCAATACAGGTAAAACTAGATTGAAAATATTATTCATTAATTTAAATTAATGTTTTTTTTTAGTCCTAATTATTAAAAAACATACTATTACGAGAATTAATAAGCTAGTCTGATTGCTCAGAAGATTTTGATTCAATTTTATCTACGAAATTTGTCGTTATTTTTAAGTCAGTTTAAAAGTTTGTGTGCACAACAAGATTGAGATCATATTGCATTTCGTCTTGTCCCGCCTCTCGGTGCATTATTTAAGAATTTAAGCCATTACATAAGATGGATGTATTCGTATGGTGGAGTGCAGGCCATCAATCTCCGCCATTGCTTGGCCAGGTCCTATCTTCAGCTCCACGATCTATCAAAAAGCTATTAGGGCTCAACTGATCCTTTAATGCCACAATTCAGGACTAAAATGAGGCCTCAGACATTGCCTTTTAGAATTATATGTGATATCAAATATCGATAAGATTTTATAGGTTACGATTATAATTAGAGATTCAAGGGAGACTTTTATGTATGTGTATATGCGTAGATAAGTACCGAATTCAGTGTTTATTTTATGATGAAAAAATAATAATATTGAGTGATAATTTGAATTTGCAAGCTTATTTCCATTTCACACTTCGCCTTTTATTTTCTGAATCCTAAACATTTGCAAATAAAAGTTTTTTGAATATTAGTCAATTATTGTATACCTACAACCACTTACGACTTTTCTATGTCTACTGGTTTCAAGACGTACCCGTCTCTTCATCAGGACATTTATTAAACCAACATGCAATACCCACTATTCACCTTCAACTTAGTAGTATTTACACAAAAATATAAAACCGACGTGCTGATAGACCATATTGGGTTTTCTGATTTTATATTGTTGCGCAACTACTACAATGGTGATGGTGTATAGTGGGCATTGCATGTTAATTTTATTAGGGTCCTGACGAACAGATGGGTACGTTTTGAAACTGGTAGACATTGAAAAGTTGGTAAATAATATATTACAATTATTTTCTAACAATTATTAAAATGTTTCAACACAAGATTAATGCTTTTACGATTAATATTAAAAATATAATCAAAGTCTAAATTATTTTCATTTGTTGCATTTTTTGATATTATATTGAAACCGAAGTTTTTGCATGATTTGACAAATATTAAAATTAAAAAAATATATTCCTTGCTACATATTAAATATTATCTATTTGTAAGAGAGAGATACGGACATATACTATAATAATCCCGTCTTATAAATTATTATTAAATTCCCGAGTGTACCCATAACTAAAACTTAATCATAATTATCGCACTCCCTTAATTTGAAATCTTGAAATAAATAGTTATAAATCCAACCCCCTAACTCCGTAAACATGAGCGATATGTAATCAACAAAAGTATTTAAGATTTATCGATATGACTAAAATGAAGCATTGCAACTTGACTGAAAACAAGTAAGGCGATAAACGAACGTGTCGTTTCTAATTTCCGCGTTCACGACAATATTTTGGTTAAATAAGTTTATAAACTCGGTAAGTAGATGTAAGAAACGCCCTCTTAACTCAACTCGGAATAGAAGAAAATTATACATTTGCTTTCCGGCACAGGAGGAAACGTCCGCATGGAAAAATATTACGTAAAACAAATCGGGGGGCATTCAGAATAGATCAAATCACGTAAAGGGGTACCAATTACCCTATGCACTGAGGAAATAGCGCCCGCAACTTTAACACCCCAACCCTAAGATACGTACCTAAGAAAAGAGCAACGAACCGCTCGATGAACTAAATCCCACCAACGAAATAAAAATGATCGTCACATACCCCAACTTATTTCATTCCTTGTATTTTCTTTGACAAGGTGCCTCTGCGCTTTCTCAGATCGTGGCGCTGATGGGGACGAGGGAAAACTCATGCGCGAAAGCCATAAATTACGGCGCGAAATTAAAAAGTCTCGGCGGTCCAAGTGCCGCGAGACATGCGAGCTGCCTCTGCGACCTCGTGCCTCCCCAAAAATCAAAAGGTTTTGTACGAGTATCAAAAAATACTGGCAACGAAAGCCGAATTCATCGTTAATTGATTTCAACCACACGACCCTTTCGTATTCCTAGAAACATAATGAATTATAAGGAACTTTTTAATCACGTAAAACTTTTTTTATTTCAGTTGCGTCAAAGTACCAAAAAAACTTTGTCAACATGCGAAATATTGTATAATTTATTTTTTTCTACGGGTAAACAATAAATTAGGTCTTTGTCTGCACAAATAGTAAAGCAGCTATGCTGACTCGTGTCTGGGGTTCAATTACTGAGTTGACATTATTAATATAGAACCGGTTTGGGGGACCGAGGTTAGTGTTACGAACTCACGGATCAGAGGTTCGAACCCCGCTCTAGCACCTCAATTATCATTTTCTAATATTTATTGAATAACAGCTTGTTGGAAAGCACCTGAAAATTATATATTGTTATATTTCAATAGTTCCTTTTATTCAGCAACTGCGTCCTAAATTCTAAGAATATTCACATTCGACATAAGGAATATCTTGACGTTTTGCTTGCAAATAACAAAATTATACAGATATCGAGGTAAGAGTGTAGCGGTAGTATAACCTTTCTTTATGCAGAAAGAAAATAATAAATTAGTCTGTCAATGTACGTTGAACTGTAGTGTACTTAACGCAAATAAAAATTCAATTTTCAAAAATGGTACTTTGACAATCTTTCATTTTACTTTTGACATTTTTAACAGTCATCTGGACAAATGATTTATGTACAATAATCAACATTTCATAAAAATATCTAGATTGAAAAAAAAATGTATTTCCACACAAGTGCGACGAATTATTTTCTCTGTAAGTCGCCAATGTGTTTGCACGTATTTTAACAAAAAGATTTTATCTGACAGATTTATTTCTGGCCTTTAACACAATAAATTTTAATATGATAATAAAAACCTTTTAAAGGGTTTCGGGAACGAGTTTTTCCAGTCTTCTTTCAATCTAGAAAGCTCAGACAAACTGAGCTTACTGACTGAAAGGAATAAATCACTCACCCCTTCGCTATAAAACAGTTCATTCCGCCCACAACAATACAGCAATGCATCTCATTTTCCCACCCTTACCGTCCCTCTTTCACTAGAAAACTTAATCAACCGAAATAATTCGTGTTTTCATATTTCCGGCGTCGCCGATACTCGAATTTGATTTGTAGACAAATCTACGAGTCAGCCGAATAAAGTTTTATCAATCAATACAATCCTGTTCCGAGTTTTAGCCAGGAATGCTCACTAAATTGGGGTGAATCGGCGAATTTAAACAATTTAATGCAATGCTAGGTATTTTCGTGCAATAAACATGAGCCTTAACTAGACTTTAGGCCTGTATTTGCCGTTAATTAAATCAAACGTTTTCGATTAAATAACAAACTTACCTGCTGCCGGAGAAAGCTTCGATACCACTCCCCAACGCTGCTTCCACTGAAAAAAATAATAATTTATTAGATTTACCTCGAATTAATAAATACATATAATTTATTTGTTTTCTTTTACTAAAACACAAAAGAGCAATTTATTAGCACCGAGAAACAATTTTTTTGCTTTTAACTCTTGCATTCCGGGTGTTCATTCAAATATACACGAAATAATTTATTTTTTTCCCGAACCTAATAAAATCGAAATACGTCAAGCATATTTTCTTATCCCAAAGCTCGCCTCTATTTTTTTCTGATTAAATGGCATTTCACTGAAAAAAATGTTTTTTAGCTTGACGGCTGGCTTTCGGCTGATTTGTTTGTTTTGGGGCAAATTTCCTGTTGTCCTTATAAATGAAACTTAAACAAAGTTTTAAATATTTTTCACTTGAATTTAATAAGGTTAAATTAACATGTTTAGTAAGATAATAACAGGTGTTAAATAACCTTTATCGATTTATTATCAGTTTGAAACTATTTCAGGTCTGAAAGGGTTTATTAGGTACGTTTACTATATGTTACTGTACGTGATTTTCTCCAGTTGTTTTCAGTAGATTGTTCGTTGTTTGTTGTTCGTTGTTCATTGTTCTTTTTCAGTGTTTTACGAATAAGGAATATTTTTTCAATGCATAAATTAAAATACTTTTGGTTTTCTAACATGACATACAAAAGTTATTTCACTAAATTTACTTAAAAACGAAGTCAAAAAAAAAATACAAAGCGAAAAATTAATTGCTTTATTTTCCTCAACAAAAAAATGCGTTTTTTAGGATGTTTGAATAATACTGTTTTGGAGGCTTCCGTGGTGTAGTGGTCAAGATGCTTAACTCACGCCCGAAAGGTTCCAGGTTTGATTCCCGGTGAGAACATAAAAAAATAATGCCATTTTCCTAGAACCCGGGTGTTCTGTGATTTAATTCACCACTGTAATTGGGCCTCCTGGCCTTCCGTGGTGCAAAAAAAAAGATAATCGCTTAAGCTTCATTTATTATTATTTTATTTTTTTAATTTAAACATTTTTTCGACTGATACGGCAGTCTTCTCAGTAAACTAACCGGCTTTATCTAAAGGAATAGTCTGTTGACATTAAATTGTTTTGTACTTCAGTACATTATGCTTCCCCATTAGTTTGGCATTTAATTTGTCATACTTGCCTTTGAAGTCATATGACACAGTCAGATATAAGCGCAAGAAATGGATCCTTAAAACGTTATATTATTTCATATACTGAACCATTCCCTCGTGAACTATGCTTCAATCCAGCGATCTGGCTGTAATAGGCAACCCAAACGAAATCACCCAAGTAATCCAATAACCATAAAATTGAACCACTAAAACGAAAAGTCAATACGGGAAACCTACGGCTTTTAGCGGCAGTTACTAACGGATTGCCATTTTGGCTTCAGGGCCTGACGTGATCTTTAAATTTAATTTATTAATGGTGCAGTTAACGGTCATTTTTTGCACACTTCCTATAAATATTGTTTTATAGCAGCCATCATTACCGTAATCCATATTGCGCTTTGCCTTAGCCATGTCCCTTGGGTTACGATATTATTTTCGATAATGCATTTTTAATAGAGACTGCATACGAGTTATGGCATGGAAAGATAATACGAATATATCATAAAGTATTATTTTTAAGGATTGTCATTATTTACTTAAAAACAATAAAAAAAATGTTAAAAACTCATTAATCACAAATCATTGAAATTGAAAAATATTAAATTGTTTCTCAAAAAAATTAAAAAAAGTTTTTTGATTTTTTTTTATCATTAATAAAACATATTACATGAATAAGATATTATGCAAAAAATCATTTGGAACGGTACATAAAAAGAAAACATTTTTGTAGCAACATAATATCAGTTAATACAATCCAAAATAGTAAGATAACATACTATTGGAAACATAATTTCCATTAATAGTGTATAATACACAGTATTGTACACTATTTATAAAAACTATATTAATTACTATCACTATCAAAAAGATTCGAGTAATCTTTTTTAATTGCCACACGTTTAGACACTATCTGACTTAATTACGTGTTTAAAAAAATATATTGAGTGGTTTTCTTCAATAGATTTATTAAATTGTATTCGTTTAGACAGATACTGTAGATATTATTTTAAGAAACTACGTATTTCAATATTTGTCTTAAAGATTACATATTTGATAAAAAATCATTAAAAAAATTACAACGATACAATAATATGTAGAGGTATATAATTAGATTTGGACTTAGGATAATGCAAAGAAAAGTTTTTACTAACCTCAACAAAATAATAATTCAAACTTTTTTTTACGCCATAATATTCGTACCATAAAAATACATATACCCGTTTTTTTCATCCACATAACTGAAATATATCCAATGCCTTAACTCTCCCTTCCCGGAGATGTGTAGCGTACACATGGCATATAATTACTTTAATGTCCCAATGAACAAAATAAATATCTGGTTCAGATTTTCCCTATTTCCTCGTTATAATTTACATATCGCATGAAATAATTTATGTTTAAATAATAAATAAGTTTTGGGCAAAAAAAAGGTACTGTATCAGAAATCAGAGATAAATTACCAATACAATCAAAATATAATTATGTGTATCATTGTCGCGGCATATGAAGTAAAAGAGGACCAAATATACGATTGTGTCACACACTCTTTACGTCTCACTTTCGATATGAAAGGTAGAATATTCGAGAGCAAGGAAGACCATTTCACGCATCACACGCGCGAATACAAAAGGTCTCAGTACCTTTGTCAATCGCCAGAAGCCCCAGTAGCTCTTCAAGTTTCATTAGGTGTGGTCCTTTTGCTTGCGTTGCGAGTGTGGGCTATGTTTTTTTTATGTTTTAAGCAATAAGATTTAAAATATCATGATTTTTGACCTCAGCCATAATTGCTGTAGCAATTCTGGATGAGTATTTCATTTTTCCGATTTAAAATCTTTAATGTTTGCGTGTGTATCAACCACACAGTAAAGTTGCGCTAGGATGTTTTTGGCACCGTAAAGGAAGGGTTAAAGCAACATTGAAACAATTGGATTTAGTCTCCTTGTATAGCGTAGTTTCAGATAAGAATTGAATACATCTTTGTAACAATCGTTAAATTTTCAGCTACATATTTTCTTTTAGTCCTCTAACGATGGATAATAAAGTTTGAAGTACTGCACGAAAAGAAAAACCCTCATTTTATGGGACAAAGCAAACTCTTTGTGTCCTGTATTTAAGATAGTTTTTGATGAAGAAATTATATTGATTGTGACTCAAACTCAAACAAACTGCGATACAACGATGCTGAAAAAAAATATGTTTGAATAATTTTACAAAAAATTTAATGATCTATCTACCCATGTCATTAATATTATATATATTATTATGACAACCATAAAAAATACTTTTGGTCGACTGGAATGCGAAAACTAAAATTTTTATTCTCATACTTTTTAATAAATAAAAATAATAGAAACATGTACATATTTGTTCTTCTAAACTATTTAAGATCATTATTAAAGTTAATAAGTCTAACTTGCATGTATGTCCAGTATGCAGAATACTCCATAGTCGAATCCATTAATTCAAATACACTAACTTGCGGTTAAAGCTCACTCAATCTTAGCCAAAATTGGCCACAGAAGACTAACTTGGATAATATGGAAACAGTTGAGTACTGCTAAGCTCCTAAGCGGGAGACACTTAGCTTTGAACATTGTTTAAGTTATTGCTGAATAGGTAAAGTGTCATAATTTGGTGTTAACATCGAAATTTGATACATTAATGCAATTTTGAAAATATGTGTAATGGTTTTATGTTTGTGTTTTTCACACAACTAAATCGAAATTTATACTGACCTATAGTCCTTCAAAACTACGTAATATATTGTTTAATAAATGAATTCTCACATTAAAAAGTATTTTACTTCCTTTCCTAGGGGGACGTATTATAATATAAATATACGTATATCTCAAACGCGCATAAACATTAAAAATAAACAACATTGCTTTTTTCATGTCCAAATGTTTGTAGGCAGGCTGGATTTCCTCCCTAGGGAGTTATTTAGATCTTAATTTGTTGCATCAGAGGGAAAACATTTTTAAAAAGGTAATAAGGAATACGGATTGATTTAACTATCCGGTATAAGAAGAAGTTTTAAAAATTTAAAAATGTTTTCAGGCGTTGCCTATTAGGTGAAATGGTTCAGTCGGATGAATTTCACCCACAAAATAAAGGTTTTAGCTCTTTTACTTCACAAAAGTCAACAGATGGAAGAGTAGAGGAAACGTGGATATTTAAACATAGGCAGAATGAAGAATGTTACACAGTGTGTAAAGTGAATATACACTATATCTGTTTGTTTACTATAAATATGTTTGTAAAACTGTTGGTTTCCCAAATAAAAAATTAATAAAAAGTATGAAATATTCCTTTTTTAAAACTATTTTCTCTCTTTTGCAAAAAAATTAAAAGAAATTTTATTTTTTTTTAATAATTTAAGTTTACATATTTCACAAACAAGCGTATTTATTGTGTGTAGGAACTTGATTTTGAAAACAAAAACAAAACGATTAACGATAGTTGTTTTTTTCAATTACCATATTTTTGCTTATTTTCGTACCCAATAATGCAAAGGGCAATGCACTGATACTCCGATTGAAGTGTTATTTGATTATCTATTACACGAATGTACTGTGATCAGTTGCCAGACGCTTCCGATACCAGTTCAGGGAGATGAAATATTGCGGCGGAAAAGCACTTTTAGAACTAATATTTCAGGTCGACATTGCCAAGAACCCAACCCGGAACCTCAAAAATGATAGGCAAAAGCGCCTACCACTTTTCTATAATCCAAACTTATTTCCACGGGATTTCCTCTTATACATTTTTACCTGGAAGTGGTCATCGAGTCGAAAACACACGCCCGGAGTTCTGGATTTACGTCACACAGAGAACGGTTTGGTTTATTCGCCCGGCACGAACATTTCTTTTGTGTTATAAATTTTGTTCATCTTTTTTGTAAGTGCAAATTAACATTACAAATAAAATTCTGAATTTTCACCTTTGCATAGACAATAGGATGACTTCGTTTGACGAAATATTGAATTAATTGAAAATAAATGACATCTACTGTCTCGTTATTTCTATTGCAAGTAATGGTTAAAACAATTTCAAAGTTTTTATTCATATTTATGCAAAGAGTCATTTCTGATTAACTAATAATAATTAAAGTATCGAACAACCGGGCCTTAATAAGCAAAACCAATCATAAATAAATTTTTATTATTCCACAACGCATTGTTACAATATTTAAGAGTGTAATCAGAAAAACGTCAGCATATTTTTTTTTTTATAGAGTCTTTATTCAATAAAATATACATATTATTACAATATTAATACATTATAAAGAAAACAAAGTATTAAGATATATTTTGTCCCGATAAACTATTTGATAATAGTTTATCATCGGGTGCTCAGACATTCGTTTTAATTAATAATCAAATAAGAAGAGTAGGTACAGACATAATACTGTATACGTATAAAATAATAAACATAAAAATAGTTTAAAGATTATTTTTTTTTTAAGTAAGAAAATAGAGTAAAATAATACAATTAAAATTAAAGAAAAGTAATTTACTTAAATATATATATATCAAAATTAAAATAATAACTCTTTATTTTAGCTACTTACTATTTATCTAATTTCTAACCGGTTTTGGAGCTACGCGTGCTCCCTTATCGAGGTACAGTTGAAAATTGAATACATATTGCATTTCATCAGTGACAGTAAAAATAGGGTTTATATTCAATTCTCAATTGAACTTAGTTATGCACGAAGCAGCCAGCCATAAAAAAAACTGAAATAATAGCATTTTGTGAAAATAGTGAATTATCAAACCTACATATCAGTTGGAATGTTTTTACTTTGATTCGTTTTTTTATAATACAAAAAATAGTCATCTATTTATTCACTTTTATTTATTTAATAGAAGGTTTCTGGAGGTATTATTCTTATCATCAGCAACTATACCCTAAGATTTTTCTAGAGCTGTGGGTATTTTCTACAAATTGAAAAATGCCGTTTTTGTGATCGACACTATTTCAGAAGGTGATTATTAAAGTTTTTTTGTATGACAGTGGCCTCGCTGTTGTAAACAGAACATTGAATTGACTTTACGGCACCCGATAACACCAATATCTCACTTTTTCAAAATTGTAGACTGCTACTTTCTGCATAACTACGTTTAATTGTACCTAGATAAACGAGGACGCGTAGCTCCGAAACCGGTCAGTTGTTAAATACTCAATGGTTGGTTAAAAGCAAAGTATTTTAATTTAAATTTTATAATTAATAACCACAAAGTTAGTGCTTCCAATATTAATTGTATAAATATTATAGGCCTATTGTGGTGCAAACAATTAATGAATATTAACAACATTTTGAGTTTGTCCAAATTTTCGTAGACAGGGACTGGATTCAACTCCCCGGGGAGCTGTGAACATTTACATATTACAACAGAGGTGAAGAACATTTAAAATAAGATTATATAGAAGTCAAAATATTGTTAATAAATCCACCTGGTCCATGAAGAAGTATAGAAATTGAAAAAATAAGATTTTCAGGCGGTGCCTAGTATGTCGGTGAAATAATTCAATTAGATAAATCTCACCCGCATAAATAAAATTTTCAGCTCTTTAACTTCACAAACATCAACAGATGAAAGAATTGAAGGAATATAGATGATCTAATATGGGCAGAATGGTGTATGTTACACAGTGTGTAAAGTGGCCACTTAAACCAGCCATCGACAGGTCATAAGCCCTAAAGATGCCTAGACTTCTATATTATCTTATCTTAATTGTTCTTCATCTCTGTTGTAATATGTTAAATATAAATCGTTCAAATTATAATCAAGCGATGCCGAAACCATAGTATTATAAATCGCAAAACATTAACCATTAATAACAGGGAGCAGTAGGAATAATTTAACCTGAACCAACTCATTGAAACCAAAGTAACCTTCCTGCCTCCATTGTAATAGATAACATATCACATTTGCCACACCAGTAGCGCGACACGTGGTTACTCCTGATATATGAAACAGCCCGCTTGCATCTCTCCACCGACACATCCCTCTACATTCTACATTCTACATTATACCTATGTTGTACCCGTCTCTGCTACCCTCCAGAGCTGTCCTACACCCGCTACTAACTTTAAGCATACAAAGAACTCGTCTTATTTAGAACGGCAGTTGATACTATGATATAGCGAACCGTGTACTGTTTACACACAAGAATGTCGTACGAAGTCAACATTTCCGAATGTCTCACCGGAGACACTATTCTCGCTCCGAAATGTTTTTCTTTCATTCGTATCGTTTAAGAGATATATATTATTATTTATAACTGCAAAACTAATATAAAAAGCAATAATTATTTCTCGTTTGCTCTACAGTATTATTTTTTTATTAATAAAAATAAATATATGCGTTCTTATGATTTACCCAAATATTTAATTTTTAGCGCCATTTTTAACGAGTTGTAAATAACTCTCTATTAGATACGAAATAGCCAATGATGGAAAAAAGAGACTAATTTATAATACGCTTGTTTTATCGTAATTATTTTTTTACAGTCAAATGCCTAAATACTTCATCAATGAGATATCGTTCAAAAAAAATGTTTTAACAATGTAACTAGAAATAAAGATAAAATAAGGCCTCCATTTAAAAAAAAACAAAATCCCAAAATAGCATTATGTTGCTATAAAGATTTAAAAAATTATGACAAGATGCCTGAATGTATGAGGAATTAAAATAATTTTAATCAGTAAAAAATAGACAGTTTTTTTACTGTTGGATGATATAACTATATATGTACGAGTAATTGAATTAAGTGTAAAAATTGTCTTCTAAACAAATCGTTTAAAAGGCTAACTTAATAAATAAACAAAACAAAAAAAACCATTCAAACGAGAAAACATAAAAATGACCGCAAACATTGATACATTTTACTTATTTAAATAGCATCATGTGTATCAATAATATTGGACAAAATGGAGAAAATATTTGAATTGATACGTCAATTACATAAATTGTATGAAATAATTGAGGACTATTAAACCATTCTAATTAAAGTGTTTTTTTTTTTAATTCAGTTTGAATTTAAAGTGTGTGCTTTGTACAACAGTACATACTGCACAAGTATTAATATGCATTTAGCTATTTCAACGTTTTAAAAGTCCTGGAATGGCGACCCAGAACAGGCAGAAGAAACGGTCTGATAACATAATACGGGTATATAACATAATGCAGAAAGTGGTTGGATGCAGTTTGTTCAGGATAGGAAGATGCGGAGATTTAAACGAAAGGCCTTTGTTCACTATTGGACACGAGAGGACTGATGATGGTGATGGTAATGAATGTTTTGAAATACTTATTTCCATTCGAAATAAATCATTGGGTGTTCAAATCATTTGAGTGTTTTATTATTTTATGAAACATTAACATAGTTTATCTGTCAATATTCCAACTGGTGAAGGAGCTCCCGCATCAACAACCACAAAATCTTACATGTGTTATTATACAATAAATTACATGATTTATTTAATATGTCGGGATATCTGCATTTGCTCAATCACATATTTATAAAATTTACCTAACCTACAAGCAAGCGTGAATGTAAATTTTCTCCTACAATATGGAAATATGTACATATTAAATGCTAGAATATTTCAAATTCATACGTCCAACTGATTACTTTCTCTAGAAATTTGAAACATAACTCAAAAATTCATTTCACCATCTTATATATAGTGAATTAATTAGTAATGTTTTTATTACCTGTTTGACTTGCCAATTTAAAAAAAGATCATAACAATAACTATTATTTTGCGGAGCATTAAAGCTATTGACATAAGCCGTGATAAAAGCACGACGTAGATATTTTAATTCTCAAAGAGGCTTTCCATCTCCATTTAAATGCAAATCCGTTAGTCAATAATAAGTTAGTTTGATACTTTTTTAAATAATGAAAACACGGTGTTTTCATGCAGCAAGACAAAAAATTGTTATCTCACGGTTATTAGTTTCATCAGATTGTTTCCTCTTCATCGAAATGCCGATATTATTATATTACATGAGCTTATGTCCAAAATAACACCATTGGACTCCTGCAACGCTGTTTATAACACCTAATTTATCTTTTTTCTGAGTGACTACCTTTCTACATAATAAATCGTGACGCTTCTCAAGCATAAATCCATTTGCAGTCCTCACACCCACGAAGGAGATCAATTATGTCTGGATATTTTAGGCATTAAAAATGTATATACCCAATAAATTGCTATGTTGTAAGCGTTTTCTAAAGAGTTTTCATTAACGCAAAGGACAAAAACTACAGAGCATTGGAAAGAAATGTGAATGAAACTCGATGAAATATCCAAGTCTATATCATCAGGCTGTTTAACATTTCATTTCAATGGATTCGTGTAAAATGATTCGAGCCCTTACTAAGACCTGTAATGTGGGTCGTGTCGGCTAACAAACATAGAAGCTCTTCACAAAAGCCTCTGTGATACGCTAAGGACTGGTAGCGGTATGTGCTCGCCCACTTAAACTTATTGCCGTAACAAAGCCTTGATGCCCCGAGGGTTTGTCGACATCTCCTCGCTGCGCTGTTTGCCCATTCCGTGCAGTGAGGAACTGAATAAGCTTAGTTCGCCGCTGCTGGGACTTTCTAGAGACGATTATGGACACCGGACATACAATTTAGAAACAAGAGATTTTCAAAGAGTTGGTAGCACACTAACGCATTATTTATTTTCACATATTTTTACTCCCTCTACCAACAGATTATTATGAATTTCCTTCACACTTTTTATTTTTATTTATTCCACACTTTTACTTGACTTCTTGAAGTTTTGATTAAAGTGAGATGGAGTATTTTCTAACTAAGATTAGTTATTTTAATGTGGATGTATCTATATATTCGTTTCATGAACAAATATATATTTATCAAAGATATTAACATATTACAACAAAGATGAATAACATTTTAGAGAAGGTAAATAGAAGTCAAGCCATCTACAGGGCTTAAGACCTGTTATTGGCTAGTTTAAGTGGCCACTTTACACACTGTGTAATATTCACCATTCTACCTGTATTAAAACATCTATATCTCTTCAACTCTTTCATCTGTTGATGGTTTGTGAAGTTAAAGAGCTGAAACCTTTATTTATGCGGGTATATTCGTGTAATTTAATTATTTCACCTACATACAAGTCAACGCCTGAAAATTTTATTTTGTCAATTTCTATACTTCTTCGTGGACCAGGAGGATTTATCAATAATATTTTGAGTTTGTCCTAATTGGACTGGAATCAACTCTCTAGGGAGCTGTTAATATCAACATATTACAACAGAGATAAAGAACATTTTACAAAAGGTAATATATAAGTCTAGGCATCTACAGGGCTTATGACCTGCCATGGCTGGTTTAAGTGGCCACTTTACACACCGTGTAACATTTACTATTCTGCCCATATTTGTACATCTATATTCCTTCAATTCTTCCATCTGCCAATGACAGGTCATTAGCCCTGTAGATGCCTAGACTTTTATATTACCTTCTCTTAAATGTTCTTCATCTCTGTTGTAATATGTTAATATTAACAGCTCCCTGGGGAATTGAATCCAGTCATGGTCTACAAAAATTTGGACAAACTCAAAATATTGTTGCAAAGATATTACATTGTAAATTTTTCTTAAAAATCTTACTAGTAATGGTAAATCATGCTGTTTTCAAATCTGAAGTCTCCGTTTCAAAATCACACATTGATAAATTATTTGTGGATAACCGAAAAATTGTAGTAAATTAGAAATCAAACCTGTGATCTTTAATCTCATATTTTCAAAACTAGCCAACTTAGCATATAAACAATATTATGAATAATAATATTACGTTCAATAAAATATTATCATTTATGTTAGTAGTAAATTTCACGTTATCCATCCATTTGTTATTTTAACGAGAAGGATCATTTTATATGACAATAACATAATACAATTGTCTCAATATTTAATGTTCCACCTTCATTTTACAGTCAGCTATTATAATTTATAATGTGAAGAGCTTAATTTTCAAGTACTCTCTTTGGAGAGAACTTCGCGTCGTGAAAGGGACACATTTATATAGAAATTAATAATACGACTCCGTTCTGAGATGTGTGTGGTGAAATATCCGGGGTCCTCCTATGTGTACCGGGCCATATCTGTCCTTAGTTAGTTTGACAATCGAAAGTGACATTTCCATACAACTGTCTAAGATTGCATCAGACGTCACGCTCGCAAATATTACCACTTGAATCCTCCGCCAATATTTACCCTGTCAAAACTTGAAATTACCCGAGAAGTGAAAGCTTCGAACAAACATTCCTGCCTAGCCATTATCGTGGGTAGGTGGCTTCCCACCCACTCTCTCCCTCTACCGTCGGTACCTACCCTGCCCCACCCGTTCAGTGACGGTGGAAGATCCAATTGTCTCTATTATTCTTTGCTTAAGTCAACAAACTTGACTCGCTCGTTAGCTTTCATAATTGAAATATATTTCTAAGATGCACTCGAAAACGGAATTCAATTAACAAGCTAAAAATTCTGTCTTCCGATAGTGATAAATATTTATTAGTCAATAATTTTATAAAAAACATGCCCCCTTTTATCAATTGTGCCAAACCAGTGTTAACCTTCCCCTTTTTTTAAGTGAATTTCACACGAATGGGCATTGAATTAGTGCGTTCGTGTATTTTTTTAGTATTAAAATAATACTTGTTGTACGTATAAATATAACACAATAAAACAGATTTGCTATCTTCTATAATACGTATATATTTTTTTTCTAATTGAATCAACCATAACAGTGTTATTTTTTAATATAAAACATTGTAAGTTTTTATTTAAGATAAATAAGCTTAACTGTTGCCAGTTTTAAATTAAATCTGTTTTGACGAAAGCTCCATTTTATTGCTACATTAATAACAATAATTTGTCATAATCGTAAATAACAAATATTTTCCATGTTCAATGGGACTAAATCGGAGTAATTTTTTCCTCGTTTTCAAGTCTCTTGTAAAGAAGGGGGCATTTTATTGCTTCGTTGAACAGAGTTTGTCTTTTTCCTTTAAATCTACTCCAATTTCGGTAAAGCGGCAAGACGTTGTCGTATGTTTGGCCATTTTTCCGCCGTCTGGCCGTCCGAGTGGGGCCCCCGAGTACGGGCTATAGCGTGTAGCGCCCCCCCGGGACAGGGGGAAGCCTTGGAGCCCCGATAAGCCGCGCACAAGAGTTCACGTTGTCTCACATTTTGCAGGATTCTGCTCGGCTTTTTGTTCCATATACCCACGGCTTCCTATTGTACTAACCCGACTTGCACTTCTGGGCTGGTATTCCGAACGCGTTTACAGCGCGCTATAATGCGTATTTAGTACGTAAAAACGCGCTATACCGCGCTATAATTTCGTTTGGAATACCAGCCCTGATTCGATGTCAACTGAAATTAGTTCACGTTATTTTGCGCAAACCTTTCACTTCGATAACTGTAATTACCTAGAGTTTCAATTAAATAAGCTTTTAATTTGTTGTGAGTATAAATAACATATATTTTTTAACATTTGTGATTGACAGTAAGAGATTGCCGAATGCAATATGCCCACAATTAGAATTTAACGAAGAAGAATGCAACCGTATAGTTTAAGAACATTATTTTATTTTACTCTTGTATGGCGGCAAAATAAAACAATGCTTTTTGTCCCCTAATATTATTTTATTTTGTATGTCATGTACCAAATAAATAATGTAATAATGGATTAAAATTCGGCCATAAACACGTTTTTTGCACCACAACAGGCCAGGAGGCCCAATTACAGTGGTGAATTACAGCGCCGAATACCCAGGCTTGAGAAATTACATCATCATTCTCTTTCCGAACCTAGTGGTGAATAGGGCACTGCATTGATACACCAATCGCAGCGTCTCTTGATAATTTTTTGTAACATGAAGGTAAGATGATCAACCTTACGCTTCATATACCAGTCCAGGGACTATGAAATAATCAAGTGCACAAACACCTTTTTAAATAAATATGTCAAGAATCAATCCATGGCTGGTTAACATGCTGACCACTACATCACGAGGCCGACAGAGAGATATCTCATTTTAAAAAATGGTTACGTGTTGTTTAATACTAAGTCTTTATTGAAAAATATAATTTGTATTTTTTTCAAATAAATCTTTACCAGAGACATCTATTTTATACAAATAAATGGTAAAATTGCTCAAGTTTTTGTAGAGAATACATAATCTTGGCACAATAATTGCGTCCGGTAAGAAGTTCCGCGTTCGATTCCTCACGAATTAAAAAATGAATTATTAGGATGTTAAGTGTTTACAATTATCAATTTATTATTTGGTACCTTAAGTGTTGAACTTATTGATTAAGACACCTTATAGTCCCCATGTATCTCCTAATTATTACTAAAATGCGTTTCAACCAAAGCATCAAGAAATCTCAGTAGATAATAAGCCCTATCTATACTCTAAGTATTTATTATGGTATTCGAACAAAAGAAGTAGATAATCTGACGAAATAAAAATAATTTTATTTCTTAAAAAAATATGTGATTTTACGAATATTCACCTTGATAATAGTAAATTTGTATAATATATCATGAAATATTAGAAACGAAATGCCAAAATAATTATCAAAAAATTTGTTTGAAAATACGTTATATTTTTCTCGCATTATTCGATCGAATTTGGATGTCAAATGTAACAAAATATATTGGTAAATAAAATATTATCTTTTGAGGAGAAATGCAGCCATTTCGTTGTGAATAGACTGGGCAAAGTTTGAAGATACTAATAGAAAAAGTAGAAACGAAGACTTTTGTATCTCTCAGCCCGGGGGATCAACTTCTCAATTTTCTTCCCATACAACCAACTGAGGAAAATATTTATGCTTTATTTATTGTACACAAACGGTGAATGTTTTATTTTAATAAATATTATTTATTTATATTATTTTATTATTTTATTATTTATTTCAGTTTTACTTTTCGGATAGATACAAATTATGTTTCTGGTCCAGCCTAGCTTGAAATTTCTCAAGTTTATTTAAGTTTACTTATTTAGTTTTTTCATTTTTTTGCTTTGTTGTATCAGTTACAAACTTAATAAGTTTTTTTTAAATTATAATTGAAAGTAATAAAAAAATATGTACCATAAACAGGCTATTGTGATAAAACTAACCAAAAAATGGGTGTAAAAATTAAATACATAAACAGCTTTCGAGTAGGTGACATATCACATAATTTAAATTACTTAGATACACATAAATACTACATTTGTACTTATCATTATTATCATCGTCTTTTCCACACTCGGTAGTTCATAGGGCACTACGTTAGTAAACTAAATTCAGCTTATTTAGATCATCTGTTACATTAAGGGAAGGTGATGAGTCTCACGTTTCAGATGAAAGTTCGCAACCTTTAGAATCAATGCTGTACGTCCATCCTGCTAGGAATTAAACCCAGAATCTCAAGAATGGTGCCAACTACTTTACGATGGAGCGGACTTATCTACACTTGATTTTCTCTGTCTGGATTTTTACCCATGAATCGCCTCGTTCAGAGCTCTGCCTACCTTTTGTTTGTGTATATATGTCATAACATGTGTTGTGAACTATTTCGTGTGAAAAATGATTATATGGAATGGGGCGAGCGTGTATAAATGAACGATTTCACTTACATATTTATGTAACTTACTTGACTATAACAAGGGAAAAACACAATCAAAGAATGCCGATAATGCTGGCTGAACCTAACAGTGATATATTAATTTAATTTACGTCAATGTCGAAAGTCGTTAAGTATGTGGGTCAACCGAAACCAGCGCTAAACGAAGAAACTTAATTTGGTTTTGCAGCTGCTCGTGATGTGTTGCGTTGCTGAGTTGGCATGCCTGGCACTTGGTGTTGCGATTTCCTATACATGCATATTATCTCTATTGTTCTGATAAATTTAAATCGTAGCACCTTACTAAGGCCCAAAACGGTAAGGTAAAATAGGTTCCTCGGAAGAACAGCTTTCTGATACTGTTACTAAATGGAGGCTATACCATGTCATGTACCTACACAGTGGTCAATGATATTTCCGTTTTAGATTATTAAAACTTAACCACCTCCGATCTAGCTTGATCAAAAAATTATTGAAACGGTTATTTTGTTTAAGGGAAGGACATAGGTAGGATTGCGATATTTTATAGAGTTGCCATAATATATTTTTATTCCATACTTAATATGCTTTCCACAAAATACCAAATTGTAGTCCCGTGGCTAGTGTTGCGAACTCATGGATCAGAGATCCGCAGTCCGAACTCCATTCTACCACAACTTAATTCCCATTTTCCGTGAGTTATTTACAACTCGTTGAAAATGACCTCGAAAATTGAAATATTTGGGTAAATCAAAAGAACAAAAATATTTATTTTAACCAAAAAAATACTGTACTCGGTGCGGTAATGTTATGAGATAAGTCAGCCTCAAATGTAGTGGTTGGCACATTCAACTACTATTCTTGAGGTCCTGCGCTAAATCCCAGGCAGGATCGACCTAAAAAGGGAATGATTGTACAAATGAAATGTTTTTTATTGTGATATGAAAATCACTAGAATATGTTTTTTTCCGTGATGTAATAAACTTATGCTTTCATTCTCACAAAAGCATCAAAAGTTAGTACTTATTTCACAAAAAGGGTTTTGATTGAAAATACACGTTGCATATTATTCTACATGTTGTATTTCTGTGATTGGTTTCGAAGTTCAAAAAACATACTAGTTTGTGCCATGAGTTCTAGCAAAACGCGACGGTTAGGAAAAGTTCAAAACAGTTTTTGACATGTTCGTGTCGATTGGAAACCGTTTATTTAGACGAGATAAACTAAAAAACTTATGTATCTATCGTCTCTTTTTCTTCTTCTTCTTCTTTTCCACATCCACTCTTAAGTGGAACATGTGGGCATCACCAGTTACCTCCAGGAGACCATATCGCCAGTCAGCATTTCCACCTCTTCCCAAGTCAATCCAGTTCCGCCTAATAAAGCCGAAAGGTCGTCATCGACGGCCTTCCAGGACGGCGTGAGCCCGCAGGTTTAAAGAAGAGGCAAAAGCATTTTCACTTTTATTAGTAGATATTCGTATAAAACCACTTACCGACTTTATATGTCTACCGGTTTCGAGACGTACCCATCTCTTCGTCAGGACACTAACTACACCAACATTCAAATACTAAAATACACCTCACCTTTATCATTACCGTACTATACATAGTATTTACGAAAAATACATAAACTTCATGCAGAGTTATAGGGGATGCAAACACTACCCAAAATTAGGCAAATAATATTCAGTAGTATGCTGGAGAACGGGTGGTGGGGGGGATAAGGAAATAGAGGGGGCTACGATTGAAAGGGGTGCGTCTCAAAACCGGTAAATATAAAAAGTCAGTAAACAGTTATTTACTAATATTTGAAAACATTATTGAATTATTTACCCATTTGGGACCTCATTGTTATTTCCATGTGGGATTATTTTGTTTTCATAAAAAAGGTGATATAATATGTTAATTAAATAAATAAATATATATTTCTTTTTTTAATTAAAAAAAATGATGAAGTTCCATATAACACCAATTGCATTTTTAATAGTCAAATCCTAATGTCAAAAACCTTACTAATTATATTTCCATAGTATAAATATTTGTTATTTATAGACTTCCACAGTCTGACGATGTCGGTCACGACGAAACCCGGTCACCGGTAAAAAAATTATAAATAAAAGTAGAATAAAACTATATACGTATTTTTATTATAATAATATAGACTTCCATATAAGGATAGACTAATGAGACTTGACTTGACCATACTAGAACAGCAAAGAGCACGAGTTGACTCTAATAAAACTTATAAAATCTTGCACTGGAATTTTGACTCCGAACTTGGTAAAACTTTTGTATTTAGCCGGAATACGCAGCTGAGAGGACACTTTTTTTTTTATTAAAAGAAAAATACTTGAGTTCTTATTATTTACTCAAATATTTAAAAAATGGACCATTTCCTGAAAGTCGTAATAACTTGAGCTGGAAAAATGGTAATCGAGTCGTGGTAGAGTGGGATTCGAACCTAGGACCTTTAGCCCGTGGGTTCACAATACTACCACAGGACTACAACCCGGTTCAATTTGATGAAATTACAAAAGCCAATGTTCAGCCTTATTTTATCAATGGCAGATCAGCGGATGCGCGGAATGGTCTGCCTCAAAAAAAGTCATGGCAATGGTTTTCGATAGAACTGCATTTGATTGACTATAGTCATTGACATATTCATACATAAATGTGCCCCATAGAGTCAAATATTTTTTTAAGTAATGGCACGAAAACGTATTCATAGTTTACGTATTACTGAGTTACTACTAAGAATTACAGAATACTCACGTTTATTGTATTTAAAAGTTTTTATTTTAATGTTAACAATCAAAATTAATTATGGTGGATCCCAATCAGATAATTTCTTACAATTTTCTTTACAATACAACCCATTTATTTCTTTTTACTGAATTTTGAGGAATGCACAAATAATATTGACTATCATTTATTTAATTTTAAAAAAAGGTATTCCTATCAGTCTAGTTCTGTAAGTAAGAAGAACTTTACAATTGTGCCACTAGGCGTAGTTTGACGTTTACAAAAATAATATATGAGGCATATTCAGAAAGTAAGAGTACTGTTTGGCTCTCGTGCTGGGAGATTTTTTTTTTCCAAAAGTTGGCTACACTGATTGGTAGTGAAGGGTTTCTCAAATACAACGATCACCAGCGACTCTCGTTAGTACTAAAACTTGCCTCGTACTGTTCGTTTCTGTGAAACACGTCTAGAAAAAATCCCGCAAAGAGCATTAAATCGGGCCGCTGGCGCTTGCGAGTTCCTCGAGTGATTTGAATTGGAAGGTGATGATTTTTTGAGCTCTATTATGACTGGTTATTAAACATGGGTGGCTCATTACACCCCTGAGATAAAAAGATAGTCAATACAGTGGCGGCAAACTAGTTCCTCATCTGCCAAAAAATTCAGACTTCAATTTTGACAAAAAAAACATGGCATCCGTGTGTGTTTATTGTACGACATCACCCGCCCGCATACGGCTAACGCCACCAAGGTGCATTGGAACTCGTTTGGTTGGGACATTTTGTACCACTCTGCATACTCCTCTGACTTAGCGCCTTCAGATTTTTATATTTTCATCTTATTTAAGACTCGCATGGGTGGAAAAAAAACTCTTACCGGTGAGGGGGTAAAACAGGGGGTCTTGAAGTGAACGAAGGAGATGGCGGGAGAGTTTTACGAGGAGGTATGTGTGTCTCCGCAGCAGAGTACGCTAGTCTCGTTAAACAGAAGTCAGCACACGCCAAACAAGTGGATATTGCTGTAAATGACATGACACGACTAGTGTCCGGCTGCCTTAAGCCTACACCGGTGCACAAACTGTATCGCATTATTTATTTATATATTTGACGGACTTATGCAGTTCATTCTAACAATACTATACAATTACTTATAATAAATACAGGCACTAATAAAAATTAAATACAATTTAATAAAATTAAAGCTAGGACAAAAAAAATAAAAATTACTACCTCAAGACAAGATCCGGTCTATCTTAGTGAATTTTTAAATCTATAAATACTGACACCAAAAAAGTCCAGATCTTGTTTTGAGTTTACAATACGACACAATCGGGACATTGGTATGCAAGCCATTGTTTGTGCTGTGTTGATCGAGGAACAGCACATTATTATATCACAACCAGTGGCGGCGGATCGGAACATTGAATGCCACTTGTTCCAGTAACCATGGTACATCATTTAAGTCATTATAGGAATTGCTCCACCCAACATCGGGTGAAACGTAGCAGAGGACACAGAAAGACACAAACAGATCCATGACCCTAGACACCCCTTTTACGACCATCGAATGGCTCCTCCGAATCTGGGATCGAGAAGGAGTTTCTTCAAAGCCACAACTGACTTGGAGACTTCTGCAGAAAAATGCATTGAGGATCTGTGGAGAGAGGAACTAAGCGATAGACTCTAGATAATGCCACCCAAAAGCACAAACACTGTCCACAGTTTGGACTTTCCTACGTGGAAAGTTCTCAGTAGACTAAGGGTATGGGTGTCTAGGTGCAAACACAATCAACAGGGGTGGGTTTTCTGGTGGGAGATGACATATACTGCGATTGTGGAGAGGTGCAGAATGATCCTCATCTACTACGGTGTCCACAAATGCAGTTAACTTGTAATGATAATGATTTGAGGATGGCCACTGACAAGGCGATATCTGTCGCTGCACACTGGAGTGGCAAGGTATGAAATCCGGACCCGATAAGTAAGTAAGTTCTCTATAGTCATTTTTTAGTAAAATAAATAGAGTTTGCAAATAAACGGTAGGTCACAAAATGTGAAACATACAACACATAATTATGTAGTATGTACCTTTTATATAAGTGGAAAATGGATAAACCCGGTTTTTAATTTAGAAATTACCTTTACACTACTTGCAAATCCTCTGAGCCTTTATACATAAATCTTCTTACTTGTAACTTTAAAAAGGATAACATGGAACAAAGCATCCTTGATCTCAGAATGTTCGTAAACAACAAGAAACAGTCAAGTTCGGTAGAATCGACACAATATCTGTTGAAAATATCTCACGCCGCGTTAGGCGGGCAAAATTGTTTTCTTGTAAGCCGCTTCCCTCGAGACAGGGCGTAAAGTGATACAACCTCTCTGCTCCTTGTATGAGATTTTAAGAAATTTTGTATTCTTATCTTTATTAATATATTACGCAATCCCGCAAAACATTTCATGAACAATTTTTTTTATTTAAGAAAGACGTCTCTCGACAAGCCTCTGCAGATTCGTTTTTGGCTGGAATATTTTTACCAAAGTTAAATATGAAATCCAATTGAAATGTACACGCTCTCTTTTGTGTTCTTTTAAATTAAGGGTATTTTTACTATAATCCCACTCCGACGTGATTTTTACTTAAAATTTTATTCTCCATTGCTGGCTTTATTATTATTCATATAAAGATCCCCATAACAAAAAAAAGGAATAACGTATCCCTAACTATATGAGTCCAAGAGCGCTGTATTGAGTTGGGATACAGCAAAATAGAAACTGGAAGCATACATATTATTAAACAACACTACAAAAAAATAGTATTTATCATCATCATTCCTTTTTCTGCACATAATGGTGCATAAAGCACTGCAATGGTACACCGATCGCAGCGTATCTTTATTATTTTTTTAACATAAAAGTAAGAGGATTAGTCTTACGCTTCAGGTGCCAGACCAGGTACTATGAAATATTCTAGTGTAAAAACAACATTTAAATCAATATTTTATATCAATCATGTCAGAATCAAATCCGAGACCTCTTGCATGGTAGGCAAACGCACTGACCATTAATAACGCCACGAGGTTGACTTAAAAGAAACATGAGACAATAATTGGATTAGAAGATATTCTAATAAATAAACGTTTTCAAATGGCTCTTATTTATCAACGTCATTATTTACTTTTACGCACCCAGTTGTGCATAAGCTATCCATTAGTTAAACAAATGCAGTTTATTTTGATCATATGTTACATGAAGCTTTGGTAAGTCTAACGCTCCAGGCGCCAGTCAAAAAACAAGAAATATTGCAGTTTTAACAACCTTTTAAACTAATATTTCGAGTCTACTCTGCAAGGAATCGAACCCAGGGCCTCAAAAATGGTAGGCAAATGCGCCAACCATTTCACTACGAGACATACTTATCACCACTTAACTTTCCTTTTTTTAATTGTTCCTAAGAGTAGCAATCGAGTTAAAAACACTTTCTCAAAATTTTAATTTCATTTCACACACAAAACTGTTTTCTTCATTCGCCTGTACGCAGTTCGGCCACAGTTAAGGGCTGTTGTTAAAATGTATTTTATTTATTTGTAAATCGACAACTTTTCAATCTGTTGCAGCTTGATTGTTTTCCAGTTTCAAGCCTCTAATTCAAATTTAAGACATATTTAGTGATGTTTAATAAATGAATATTACTTAACTCAAAAAGCACCACATGTTTTGTTTTTTTTCTCTCAAATGATGCATTGCAGGATCGCACGCGATGTACAGAAGCAATTATATTGTGTTAATAATAGGTATAGTTGGTATCAGCAGTGGGGGTGTTCCCGTCGCAAGGATGCAGAGGATCATATCGGATTATGCTGATAATGCAAATGCGCATTCATTAAGCCTGTTATGTTTCAGTACCACCACCTCACATTAAAGCCTGGTATTAATACTATATCAAAAGCTGAACTGCGAGAAACATAAATACATATTTATTGATCAATCAATATGGTCTTTTGTAAAAATTCTTGCATAGCAGACATAAAAATAAGGGTTCGACATAAATAACAGGTTAAACGTTTTCGTCATTAAGGTTTCAAACCTGTCTTGCTCTTAATTTAAGTTTTTAATATTTTCTTAAATAATTACTTACGTTTTATACATTTAGTGGAATAATTGGTTGAGGCCAACAATGTTACGAGTATTTTTTTGTGTCCGAGTGGATAAAAAGTACAGTGGAATAGAGCCTCCTAAAAATTCCTGAAAAATTCAATCAGGGGGAAGATAAGATGCACCTTGTAGTGTGGTGTTTGACACGTTTGGCAGGTTTGATTCCTTTCAAACTAGACGTAAAATATTGGTTTTGAAGATGGTTCTATACTACAATATTTCATTTTGTTTTCGTGAAGCTGATTGTCTTGCCTTCCATGTAATAATAATGATCCAAATGCACTGCAATTAAGTACCAATGCACTGTACCATGAACCACTTGGTGAAAATAAGAAAATTATGGAAATTATGAGTTTTGATTTAATGAAAATTCGTTATTTCTTGTAACAAAATTAAACGTCGCTGCGCGCACTGAATTAACTCTCGTGTGGCTGGGTGTAAACACGAATGTACATAGAATACATGACTTGATATACTATATCTCTTATTTATTTAAATGATGAAGTTGTATTTTTTGTTTCCTTAAAATGAACATTTTCACACCGGATTTGTAAAGTATAATTTAATAAATATGCTGGATTTTAATAAATAAAAAATTGCCCTTATTTTTTAATAATCTGTAGTTTTCTTTAGTTGGTTTTAGTTTTTGAAATTTAGAGTGTAAGTTGACAATTTTTAAAAATTTTTATTAATTTTAATTTCATTTTGTTTATAATTTTTTAACTTTTTCATAAATGTTTTAAGTATTCTATTTTTGCAATTTCTTAATTTTTATTACAACATAGTATTATTATTATCATTAAAATGTTTTGGAATAGTATTTTTGACATTATGTAGTATAAATATAATATATGAAGCTTTAGAACAGGTATTCTTGTATGTAGTAAAGCTGTTAATGCTGTAATACTTTCTAGCAAATTTTTACAAGTCAAAACTTATGTTTTATTGTTTTGCATTGCAAGTCATCATCATCACCATTCGCTTTCCGCACCTCATGGTGCATATAGCACTGCATCGGTACACCAATCGCAACGTATCTTGATCATTAATTGTTACATGAAGGTAAGATGATCAGTCTTACGCTTAAGGTACCAGTCTAGACACTATGAAATATTCTAGTGTGAAAACACCCTTTTAAATAAAAGTTTCATATCAACCATGTCGGGAAACGAATCGGAGACCTCTTGAAAGGTAGACAAACGCGCTGACCATTACACCACGAGGCCGACATTAATTATTACTTACCGTATTTCGGCACTAAACAGAACTCAAATGAATCAATATGATGTCAACATCACAATAAATCTATTTAAGTGTATAAGAAAGAGCACGAGAATAGAACTGATTACAAGAAAGACAGAAACACTGTTCTGTGGCCGGTTTTTGTGTAAAAGAGACAAAAACAAAAGAAGAATTTCCTTCAATCAGTCAGTTATTGGCACTCAGTGGGATAATTATATACTTATTTGTTTATAAATTTGTATAAACCAATTAATTTTTTTTTTTTATTACACTTCGACCGGTTTCGAGGTAACTACCTCATCGTCAGTAATTTAACTAACTTATAATTACACGCGTTGCTATTTATATAATAAAATATTGTATGAAAGAGACAAAAAATTGAAAGAAAGAGAGAGAAAGAAGATAAAATAAATCATAACGGGAATAGTTTTAAAAGAGGACTCGAAGTTAAATTTAATTGATTGTTTATTATTTGAAGTTTTTGATTAATGGCTTTACTAATTTCTAATCATTCTAAATTATCTAAACGAAAACCATTTTTATTGACATGCACAATTTCTACACACGTTTCTTGATTATATATATATATGGATAATTATATATTATATATATAGATAATTATATATATATATAGATAATTATATATATAGATAATTATATGACCAGCGTTTTTATTATGTTTCATTTATTTTTCTGTAACTGGCCTAAAAGATAGTAAAATTTTTATGAATTATGGAAAAGGAATTATTTAACAGTAAGCTTCTATGTTTTTTTTTCAAACGTCTTTTCATCACTACCGGCAAAGGATTTTTATAGAACAGACTTTTAAAAGTTAAAAAGTCGCAAACACAATACTATTCGCGAATAAATGAACATTTTAGTTTCTGTTTTATATGTCATCATTAGTATTTGACAATGAGTTTGTATTACGCCATGTTATTGAATCGGTTTATCATTTTACGGTTTGCAGAGCTCCGTGGGACTTACTTAGTTATTTGCGACACACTATAAGCACACAGAGGATTGCGTTCAGACACTATTGCGTTAGTAAACTTTGTTTATGCAAATTAAATGGTGCACTTACTTCGGATGCCCGAACACAGCGGAGAAATCTCAGCTACAAACTAAGCTATATGTAAAATATACTACCCAGTACAATATGGCGATGTTTGCAGTCTCATAACTGTAAACCAAGAATCGAGCAAAATAAAGTTTCTTGTGTGCTTTCTCCAAACTTTTATTTACAGAAAACTTATTAGATACCGCTAGCGTGGGGCATATTTTCTTCGAGAATATAAGCGCGGTTAGGATATCATTATACACTTCTGAAATTAAATAACAGATATTTTGTTTAACTTCTCCGTAAGCCTTAATATTACCCAGCAACGTCTAGTATATAATTTTAAAAGCGTGTCTAATATGAAGCAGGATGATAATCGCGTGACTGATCCTAGAGAATCCATGACAGTACTTCTCACATACATAAATATATCGTATGTTATATTGAATCGGCAAGTTATATCCGTCTCCTTTGGGGCCCGTGGTGAGGGATTTCTCATTCAAACCACCGCTTTATCTTCTAGCTAAAACACTCGCTCAGAAAGCCAACAGCTTAATTCGGTTGGTTTGTATTTAATTTATAAAGGAGTAGAGGTATTATTCCATCATAAGACAATCATTTTCCACTTGAAGACTTTCGTACTGGTAAATGTGCTCTTTTGTTTTTACGCTGAATAACTCATTGGCGTAATGGGCTTACGAAATTTAACGAATTATTTCCTCTTTTCGAAAAATAATACCGCTAACAAAAGGTACGTTTCAGGTCCATTGAAATGATGATAAATTAACAAAATTTGCGCGTGTTTTGCGAATTCTTATTTACTTATCAACTTCATTATTTAACTTAAATGAAATATGATTATTTTCTTCGTTTATTTCTCTGACCAAGTTCTAACAATAGACGTATTGTGTAGGCAAAAGTTCTCACCGTGTTTGCTGAATTAATTAGATCATTAAATATATTATATTTTAACACATAGAACCTCGAAATCGATTACGGGGCCCTTAAGCCAAACACGCTTTCTTATACCTTGATCTAAATGTTGTTTTGTAATTTAATAGAAGTGTTTTGCAAAGGTATTAAGAAAAGCAACAAAAAAAAATTCATGTGAATAACCAAAAACCAAAACTTACGAGTCTTTACAATTAAGATTGATGTTTATGATTTTTGCAATATGTGTTAACCTTTTAGAAACTCAAAACTCACCGTTAGGAAGAGCAATCAGTATTTTTTCAAAATATAAGATGATCTACGATTTGGACTTTTTCAACGACTCAGCTACAAACGGAAGCTGAGTCGCATTTACAGTCTCAAAAATATTTATCTTAAAAAAACGGAATTCACTCCCGTAACACTCATATTATGCTCACTACATTTCACACCTTGAAACTCATCCTCCTCATTCCATATACCATACCAATACACTACACTCCAAACTCACAAAACAATAACACCAGCAAAAATAAAATCATCTGTGGGTATCTATTATCACTACATCTTGTTGTTTTGTTTATAAATTTGTATCAGATTCTGCGTTGTGTACGTATATATTTATTTTGTAATAATTTGAATATGCATATTATATGAACATAACATAACTACATAAATAGATATAACTTTTACGTTTATAGCATACAATATTAACAAAATATACGTGCGTATTTGTAATATACCACGTTATAATTTCTGCATATGGAGTGGGTAATTATTATAGCAACGATAAATAAATTATGAGGTATCAGACAATAATGACGCACTGTGCATCATTAAAATTATATTTATGCGGTGTATATTATTAATGCCATATCCCCACCTTGAAGCTTCTATTTCTATTGTCTGAATCAAATACGAAAGCCGAAATCAAATATCAAACACCTCCGATTTATTCGGATCGACGCAGCGGCTTTGTTAGTAGAGGTACGTAGTCTCTTCAGTATATGGGTGAGCGCTGGCGCTGTGCAAACTTAAGGACAAAATTAAATTGATCAAGCAAGTAGTTCTCTGTTCTACAATCCGAGGGTACAATGAAAATAGTAATCCATTAATCAAGATGTGGATTATAGTATCAATAAAGATTGTATTGATTCCAATTTGAATTAACGGTTTTGACAGCAGGATAATGATATATAAACGTATGACTCTTCACAAAGAACGAAACGCTTTATGATAGAAATACCGTGAATGATATATTAAGCAAAACTTTAATTATTTTTTTGTAGACAACTGAAATTAATCATAATCTTAATCGGGTGAGAACTTCACAAAAATAAATCAGGTATGTTCGAACACAGGCGAAATTGTGTATTTTATTGATTGAATCGGCGTTAACTTTGTAACACTTCATCATAGATTATTATGAAACAAAAATTTTCTCTCTCAAAACCGTGGTTGCTTTTTTTTTTTAAATAAACTGATTTGACTTTTAAAACTAATAACAAAGCTTTTAAAATAAATAAAACCATTTTTAATTTACGCCACTCTCAAGTTAAATATTTATATGAATCTTGTTTGGGATATTCATAAATTACCTATAATTATATGTACAGATAAACATTAGGTGGCCAGGTACCTGTGGATACCTATAAATCAAATGACGAAAACAAAATAAATGCCAAAAATAATAAAGAATATCAAAAGTTATCATTTAAAGCAACCAATAGCCTTTTTTTTCTCAATTTAAGAGGCTTTACATTATTTGCAAAAAAACCTTATTGGTTTTTTGACATAAGTTTCGATAAAGTTTGAATACCTGACGTTATTTTAATTTTCTTTACAGATTTTTAAAAATATATTTTTTGTGGCATACATGGAGAAACAAACGTGGTAGCTAACTATGCCAAATGGTGTATGTTCCGAGAAGTTACATCAAATCAGTTTCTCTCGAGAACAAAACACTAGAAGGAAAGTAAAATATGGGGTGCACGCGCTCATGCAGATGAGAATTCCAATCTTACTAGGCAACTAACGGGGAGAATGGGGAAAACACGAGGAGGCAATCTTCACTGACAAGCTGGGGGCAGGCCTTCATGAGATTACTCATTTTGTCAGACTACTGCACGGGATATAGACTGTTTATTATTTATTTTAGTTCGTCGAAGGCAAAGGTGCTTTTTGTGAGCATTCCTAACAGAAACTATACCGCAAGTCATCAGAAGAACATTACTCATTTTGATGATTTTTAATACATTTTCTATTTATTACCCACGTCCTAGAAGTTACTAGTACACTATTATTAATAGAAATTGGTAGATCCCGGCATATAAATGCAAGTCATATAGAAAATTCTCAGTAAGTACAGTTAAAAATATTGGTATTTAAACATTTGATCTGTTATATTTCATTAAAAAACCACTGTTTTAAATTCTACTAAAAAAAGATAATATTTAATTATATCTAGAATCTTGAATGTTGCACAACGTGTAAAGTGATCATTTAAACATTACACGAAATTGCAATTTTATACCATGTAAATGCACACATCACTAGAGCTAGCTAAACCCAGCAAAGCTTTGCTTTTGCCTCATTTAAGTATATATGATATCGTTTAAATGAACATAATTGAATGTTTGATATCAACTTTTGTATGGGTAACCCTTCTGCAACACATTAGATATGTTTTTATAAAATGCCATGTTGTATGAGACTATCTAAATAATTTATTTGTTGTAAAAAAAATAGTAAGAAAAGAATTGTATTTTTGAATCAAATGGTTAAAAATTACTTTTTTATTTCTTAAATATTGATGTTATAATTTCTTTTTTAGAAACAGACCCTGTTTTTTGATAATTGGTAAAAGTAAATAATCAGAAGGACCTACATGTTAATCACTCTTTCAATACAAAAAAAAAATCTCTTTTCAAAACGTTTCTTCGAATTACTTTAGATTTTTAAATATAACTAACGATCTAACAAACGGGCTTTAAATATTTATTTAGCCTCCTAACATTTTGAATAGCGTTAAACCTTTTCAAGACAACGCTGATCATTTAACGAAAAATTGTACGTAAACCGGTCGAATAGTTCTTAAGTTTATTGCGAACAAAAAAACAAAAATTGATTTATATATATATATACATATATATATATATCTAGATTCCCAAATAGGTTCTCAATCTCTTTTGAAGTATGCATCATCTCTCAATCTTAATAAAAAAATATTTAATTTATTTAAAAAAATATTTAATTATAGGGTCAAAGCTCCAATGAATTACCGTTTAAGATTTAGCCTGTAGTAAGATCCACATCAAAGGTATAAATTTAATTATTTAAGCTCACAAAATAAAAGAAAACAATAAAAAACACATAATTTTTTCTTAGTACTTTTTATTGAAATACGAGGATTACAATTAGAATCAATATTACTTTAAAAAAATAGTAGAATAACCAGTGAATGACCACTACTACTCCAGTAAAAATCATATTTAGATTTAGTTACATAATAACATTATAAAACACCCTAATACATTTGAATATGGATATATTCAAAGAATTGCATAAGAAATAGCATCAAATAAAACACGTTTCACACCTTTCCTTATAAAAACACTATCAATCTCAGAACAATAACGAGAAGACGCACTATTACCTTTTGACAACTCACAGTTCAAAACTGATAGATTTGTTTCTTACTAAAAAATGTGTTCGCCTACTGCTTTTGTCATAGTTTCTAGTGTTAAAAGTTTTTTGACTGGACACATGTAGCAATTCTTATTATATTGTGCTTTATTAACCAATGGTCATTTACTGGGGGGTGGTCATTTGCTGGTGCCTAATAGAATCACAAAACATATTAATGCAGATCTCTACGAAGGCCTCCTTGGTGTAATGACTAAGACATTTAACTCACACACGGAAGGTTCCGCTTTCGATTTCCGGTGAGAACACAAAAATTAAAAGTGTTTTTTTTTTGCATCATTGAAAACAAATAATAGTAGGATTGTACCTTTAGTGAATTTTTAATACGTTTAGACCAATAAATCAATTTGACGATTGAATCATTTCAATATTCTTATGTTTATTGAAGTGAAAACTGTTAAAACACGTATCGTACTTTTTTATGGACTTTTGTAATTAGCATTACTACCCTAAATGCGAGGGGTGTAAAATCTTTCTAGTTTGAAAGGCGCATAATGTCATTAGTTTCTATATTGTGTGGTCATATGCATCGAATCTACCCCACAGCCTGTTCAATAAGTGGTGAATTAGTTCTACAGTAACGAGGGAGAGTGTTCTTTACTCCTACGTAAGCACTTTTGTTAATCTCTACGCATCGCTTTTGTGACCTCCTACTCTTTCCTCCACTTCTCTTCTCTTATACGCTTTGTAGTAGAAGACTCATAAAAAAACATTTGTAAAGTTCCCTCCCAGTGTGAGATTGAATGAGAAACTTCGAAATTGTTTAGTGACAATTCTTAAAGTAAATTACATTTTTTCTTTCATACGCAGTATCTACCTAAAGGTACATTTGACGACGTGTAATTTTAAATGATTAAATCCATTTTTTTTTAGTTACACTAATCATAATTGTTTAAATCAACAATAAATTATACTTTTTAATTGATTCCTAATTACACAATTTTTAAATTATATGATCTGGTACGGCGGAATAATAGGTGCCCTTTTTATTATTTGTTATTTTACTGTGCATTTTTTTATGAACATTTTTTTAACCGTTTCTTCTTCTTCTTTTTCAGCCTTGTTTCTCTCTACTGCTGGATAAAGGCCTCTTTTAAGCGTTTCCGCTCCTTTCTATCACTCGCTTATTTCATTCATGTTTTACCGGCTATCGAGGCAATGTCGTCGGCCCGTATATTTTGTGGCCTTCCAACACCTCTTTTGTTTGTCAATTTAACTATTCAGTGGGTAAAATATCCTGTGGTTTCGATTGCCGAGTTGTAGAGGAATGAGAAAGAGAAACGTGGACATTAAAACCCCACTAGACTTAACAAGATCTATTCTAGAGGTCTTGTAACCTTCTTCAGATTTGCACAGTGCAGAATCCAATTTTTAGCTTAAATGAACGGAAACACGCTTTCTTTTATAGATTAAAAAAAAAATATTTGTTTACCAAAGATTTGCTTTATCTCGAATAATTAACATTTACTGCTTTGAATGCTTAAATCATTGTTAATTTACCTCAGCCTTTATAGTCAATTTAAGATGTGTTAGTTTTTTAGCATATAAATAGACCAGGAGAACTAAGTCCTACCGGGCAATCCAACTTCGTCGCTACCTCTCACCAACCATTCTTTAACAGCTCGTTTGAAGGAACCATTTTATTGCGATATGCCGTTTAACAGACATCTTGATTCCGAATCAGGGTAGAAACATGAACATTAAGGAATAATATAGTAATATGCTTGATGTGATCAAAATTTGAAACAAGAAACGGATACAACGCTTTGCATGAACTGCAAAACGCACAAACATCTCCATTCTTCAGAACAATCAATATGCAAATAAAGACTCTTTGTGGCATGCAGGAAAACAAAAGTATCCAATTTCAACCACGTTGAGTAACAGGACAGTTAAGGGTAATGAAAGCACCCACCCCTTTCCCGAAACTGTTCATAAAGACTTGTGTGTTTCTTCAGTTTCGCAAATTCACTTTCGTTTTTTTTAAAACTTACTTAGCAAAAATATAATATTTCTTTACAATGAAACCGCGAAAATAACAAAACGTAGAAACTTTAAAAACTTTAATTATACGCCTCACTGCAGTATTATCGATTTGTGATCAATCAAATACACATGGACACCACAATCACCTTTTTTTAATTTCCCAGTATGACAGTGAAAGAATATAGTGTTAGTTCCAAACTGAGACCACGGCCGCATGCTCCCAATCCCGCTTTGGAAAGGAAGAAGAACGTAACAATATAAACAAAACAAACGTTACAAAACCCAAATACATATAGGAAACATCAGAAGAATTTGCCCTATACAGCATCCACTTAAGCAACAAAAAAAACAATACATATACCAGAGCATGTATGTAAATACATCAAATTATCAAGACACTACTGGCAAAGTCCTAACACAGATCCTAACATGATCCCTATCAAACGCAGGAAAAGTTATCTAAGAGTGAGGGGTAATTCGTTAAGGGTAAGTGATAATGAGGACAGGTCCTCATAAACGCTGCTCTCAGCTTGGCCCAAGATTGACAGGAATGTAGGCGTTTCATACGCCAAGTGCCTGACATACCAAAAGACTACGACGCTCAGCATTGAGCAAGATGATGAGAAAGATATTTTAATGTTTTTATTCCTCTTATGTATGTTGTGTTGTTGGTGTAAGTACCACATTTATATAACACCCTTTAAACAGGCTTCTAAAACAGGCCACGAACGAAACATTCCCCCAGATCCTTACATACATATTATAAACAAATCAACTGATCAAGTTTTCCATTGTAGTAAATTCAATAGAACGTTGTTTTTTGAAGTAAACAAATAAACAACTATCTCTTTGGAGTAAATATTAACCTTGTACATAATAAGCAAGGTAAAAAATAATGCAGCTCTCATATCAACATTGAAATATATTAATATTAAAGAAACACCAAAGAAATTTAGATAAGGTTTTTTCAGTATTAGTAATCAAATGAAATCCATCATTTTATGTCCGCATCTGATGGTGCATAGGAAACTGCATTGATTGACTTAACACATCGTATATCAATTATATGTGACATAAAGGTAAGGTGATCAACCTTACACTTCAAGTGCTGGTACTGCAATAACTAAATATTGCAGTGTAAACTCACATTGTTAAAAAATATTTCATATAAACCTTGCAAGGAATCGAACCCAGGACCTCGAGTACACTACGAGATGGACTTTTCTCCACTCTGTTTCATTTTTCAGCATTTTTACCTGAAAGCAGCCGAGAGACGAGGCGAGTAGCCAAGAGACGCGAGTCGAGAATTGTCTTTCAGGATTTTGGTTCTATTCCACACACTTATACACGAAATATAATTTATGCGCCCGGACTCACCAAGACACTGACAGAGATCAAAACCGGGAGATAATATTATTTTAATAGCGAAAACGAAAATTTTATCTCTCAATTTATCTCAAAAATAATTTGCCGTAGCATATTGTTACATAAAATACACTTTTTTTGCACAAAATGATTATTCATATTAGTACGTATTCGTGTATAGCAGAAATTATGTAGGTAATATTTTATTATTCCAAATAAAACATTGTTAATTTTGTTAGAAAAATAAAATAAAAAACAATTACCATATTATTAGTTTTGGTGACCAACCAAAATTTCGGATTCGGCCAGTTTTGGCAGATAAAACGAGTTTCGGCTGCGGTTTCTGTTTCGGCTAAAAATTGGCCGAAACTTCGGCTCAGCCAAAATCTGTGGTCGGGACGTGTCGGATTACGTTTGGCTGTACTCAGGCGCATCTTATGGCTTGTGGCTCTAGGTTCTCGTGAGTTCTTTTATATTTATATTTTCGCTATTACTTCACAGTTAATGAGTTAAAGTTTCTATAGCGAACATTGAAGAACTGTTACCTTTCAGTTATATGTATAACATAACAACGAACTTAAAAGGGCTAAAAAAGTTTCTTATACTTATTTAAATAAGTTTGGTTTCGGCCAAAACTAGAACAAAAGCCAAAGCAACAAATATAATAATTGAATAAAGCCGTTGGAAAATGTTCGCGACATCTGGTTTATTCTAGAAACATTATTCTATGGAGGAAAACAACTGGAGGGTACTTGTGATGAATCACGCAACAAAGTTGCCACAAGCGAAAGCAATTCAATAAAAAAGTACAATAAGAATTTGATTAAATCATGCCCTTAATAGAGAGGGTTACTTCTCCTCATAAACTTCTTTCTCATCAACATGGCGGATAGAAATATGAAATGAGTATTCTTAGAAATTCGCTTTACTCTGATGATGTGGAGAGGCGAGGAAACTTGTAAAGAGAATGTATTACTAAAGTTTTTATCGCTTTTCTTCCGAACCCTTTTCGTTTATTAATACAATACTCCGTTAGAAGTTAGAAATAAGTATAAATATTTAATGGCGTCCGTGTGCAATTATCGTTAAATTTTGATAACTATGTTTTTAAAATATTGATACTTATTGATATTGAAATAGATGTACACAGCTCTGGTTAGGAGCCAGTTGGAATACAACTCAACTTTATGGACTCCGTATTATAGTTGACACCAATATACTCTTCAAGAAGTTCAAAATATTTTTTTTAGATACGTTAACTTTAAACTATGAATCAGATATGACTTTTTATTAAATACTTTAAACTAGTTTAAACTAACTGAGAGAAGAAAAACTATAGATTAACCGAATTTATTTAAGATTGTTAACTTTTCATGGGATTGCCCAAAACTATTAGCGCTCATTAACTTTAAGGTACCAAGACGAAGGATTCGTCAAGTGCCACCATTTAGTTGCAACAATTCGCGAACAGTATACTCATATAATGCTATTTTGAATCGACTTCATGTACTCGGCAATTACGGTATGTATGTATGTTATATATGTATAGTAGTCTTCATTCTTATTTCTTTTCGCATTGTTTTATATCTTCTTACTCTTTATACTTCTTCTTTTTTCTCTTCTATCTCTGTTTTTCCATCCCACTTCCTTTCACTCCTAGCTAACTGTACGTTACGTTTTTTTATATTTTTGTTCCTATGTGAGACCCATAATTGAACTTGTTATTTGTTGTTATTTTTATTGTTTTGGTCATTAATATAACGGTATTGATTTCATTAGATCAAATGAATAAAAAATAATAAAGGATCAACATTCCTTTAGAAACCATGAAATCCAGGAAGCAAAACTGCGGTAACCAGGTTTTCAGTTTAAAATCTATCTTTCCTTTAATTTTTTAAATCTTTTATTTATCTTTTATATTTTAGTATTATTCTGAATACAAAAATTAAATTTATATATCAGTTTTTTTCTTTCTTTAGATACATGGTATATATAAAACTACAACAAAAACAATATAAGTATTTTACCTCGTTTTTCTCTGAAACGTGTCTAACTAAGTTACACTCTTCATACGGAGGGCAGAATACTTTTGTTAAAGTTCGTGAAAAAAAAAACAATTAAATCATTTAAATAAAATAAAAATAATTTTGTTACTTACATATTATCAGAAAAAAAATGTTTGAATTATAAATCAATATTACCCATGTATTTAAGTGCGAAATTTTTCAAAACATATAACTTATTTTTATATATACAAAACCCATTCCATTATTGGTAGGATCGTTATTTGCAATCATGGGCTGTTTTCAATTATCCTGGGTTTAACTAACCGAAGGAGTCCCTAGAGGCAAAAATTAGGGCTTAACAAATCCTTTCGAAGTACCCCGTCACGCCGCTACAGAGCAAGTATTAGAGCGAACTCCGTATTACTAAAATACCCTCGCATAAAGGGGATAATTGCAATGTATGTAAGGAAAAGTCTTTCCCCTCTAGGGACTACAAAAACAATGCACGTTATGATTTGTTGGCGAGCTCAAAAAGAAAAGAGTTCTGAAGGCACTCGGAAAAAACGGAGCGAGTACCGGAACAATGCTACGTTATTTTTTCTTACGCTGAAATTTTCTGGTAGGCGCTTTATTCTCTTTGGGTGTCTGGGGACGAAAAAACGTAGTTCTCGTTCGCAAAATGCAACCACACAGACCGACCGCTTATTGAATGCAATCTACCAGAAGATGGAAATTTTTAATAATAAGACCTGCTGGTTCGCCGATACAATGTGGCGGATAAGACATATTTTGTTGAAATTAAACACAGCCATTGTAACATTTCAAATGGAACTGTTATACATTTTCTGATTAGTATTTTAAGATATATTTTTTTTTAAATTCAAATCTTAAAGTAGGGCACACATATCATACATATTGTTTTGTGTGTTCTAATAATAACATTGCAAATATATTTAATTTATAAATTGTTTATCACATATGTCTTGACCATTATTTTAAATTTTGATATGTTTTTTTCTTCATAATTATTTTTTTTCCATTCGTAATACTTTTTAATTGCTTGAAATAAAATTGAATTTTGTGACTTTGCCTTTTTCCTAAATGGAAGTCTGATTTTGTTCTTTTCTCTAGTATTGTGATCATGTTCATGCTGGTTCCGATCAATTTTTTTATTAGAGTTTATAATTTTATGAACAAATATCATTGTATTGTAAAATATTCTTTGTTTATATGTTAATAATTTCATTTCATTTACCATCGAATTTACCCTCGTGTATCTGTTTTTTTTTCAAAATGATTCTAACGGCTTTATTTTGTAAAACAGTTAGTTTATCTATGTTTTCTTTGCTTGATAAAAATAAAATGCCACTACAGTAGTTAACGTGTGGTTCAATAATTGCTTTGTAAATAGTTTTGCAAGAGTCCTTATTAATAAATCTTCTGATCCTTCCCAAAATTGATATTTTTTTTGCAATCTTATTTATTACCATCTTAGCGTTTTGGTGAAATGTAAGTAATGATATTTTGATAGGTAATTGCACTTTTAAAAGTGTATAAAGAACATGTTGAATTTCAATAATAAATATAAGTGCTTGTTGACAAACTATGTACCTATATGCCGAAACCGAAAATAAAAAGTGAAGAAATAAAAGAATCATTATTTTCTTATGTACATACGAAAATCCCTGTCATTAAAATTGAGTTTTATTTACAAACATAAAATAATATTAACTAAACATTGTGTCATGGGCTAAAAGAGCCACTGAAGACCCAGATGATCGAAGGAGTAACAGGTGTCTGTTGAGGATCAATTTTGGGCATTGACAACAGAAAAAAAGACAATTTACATTCTGATAATAATAATAATAATGTTTGGATAATTTAATAATTTATTTAGCGCCATTTTTGTGAAAATCACCTCAAGGGCGCGGTACACTGGTACACGAGTAATTAAGATCTTCGTAATATTGCGATTGATGTGTCCTTACAATCTCCGTGTTGGAGTAAAATAAAACTTGAAATTTTTTTTTTCAAATGTTCCGATACAATTTAGACGAATCGCTTCGTACCTCCCTCGAACATTTGTTATGCTGTCATGCCCACGCGCGATACTTGGCATTTCCGACAATATCTTAACGAAACTATAAAGTCCCCTCCCTTTGCACTTGTAAGCCGATAGTATCTATAAAACAAGCACGGTTTTCTGTAAGCCGGATTTTCTTGGATATATATTTTTCTGTAGGCGCTAATAATTGCGAGGACTGCGATAAGTGTGACAAGGTATCCGGGCGGGATTTTTACCGACAATTCCGTTGTACGTTCCACGGAGCGATTTTAGGGGAGATAAAATGCAATGACCGACAATCCCCTATAATCTTACTTAAGGACATCGAAGATAACATTTTATCCTCTTTTAATAAATACCTACCCACATCGACTTACATTTCTTATTTATTTTTTAATTTTAATGTAATGATTGTAAGAGATTCAATCCCAGAAAGGTTACTGAACATTAAACAAAAAAAAAACATGTATTTTTGTTTACTGCGTCGTTTCAAAAGTTTGAAAAAATTGTGTGATTATTTTTTATAAAAACTGATAAATATTTTTTTCAATAATACGTAATACTTAATGCTATAAGTGATATCCTATCTCTATAGCAATCAATTTCTTTTATATTCCTAACCGTGATACCAGAAGTCAAAATCTGCTATTTACCAAATCTTTTAAGAACAACATTTGTTTTTCTGGCTCAATGTCCAGAATGTGTAGATTAGTCAATTCGTCACACAACTTTGAATTTTTCGTGATAGATCTTCCGGCTTTACGTAAATCTCATTACTGCATCGTGGGATGAAGATGGATTGGCATTAGCTAGCTGGAAGTTATATATGTTGATCGTGTTTATGAATACAATTCACCTATGCAATTATTTTATTGCCCATGTTTATCTTTACTGAATTCTGTTCTCTTATTCTGTTATAACTGTTGTAATTGGCTTAGGCCGCGTATTAATTAAACAAATATTTAATAATAAAACTACAAGTTTTGATTATAAAAAGTCTTGCTCTCATTATTGGTTCCTTAACAAAATGTTTTAAAAAATTTAAATACCGTTTACATCGTTGTAACAGATATATATATATTTTTTTTATTATTTTTTTTTTTTATTTACAATAAACATGATAATAAAATAGAGTATGAAAAAAATAAAGCAAAAGTACATATCAATCAAGTACATATTAATAGAAAAATAGGAAACAAAAAAATCCCACAAAGGCATGGCCTGTTCGTGGGTATACAATAGAATGTTAAATAATTTTTGCTCCTAAAGTAAATAATGGACAGTTATAATAATTTTATATAACTTAAGAAAGAAAAAATAAAGTATTCTGTAAAAGATAACATGTTTTTTTTTATAGTAATTAAAAAAGGAAAAAAAAATATTTAAAAAAACACAAAAAAAATCCTAATTATTAAAGGTCAACAAAATAAATCATAGAAAAAAGAGTATTCAATTAAACTTGTTTTTTAATTTTATATGTTTGTTTACAGACATTATACTATACGTTTTTTTTTAAACATTAAATATACGTTTTAATTTGACTTTCTATGTTATTTATAAATGTTGATTTTAAAATCTCGTTATTTCATATGTTTTTTCATGTTATTAAACAAGTTGATGCGTCGTAGATTTTTATTCAAAATAGTAAAACATTATCTGATTATAAGAAGGCGTACTTATACATGCTACGTTCGTGAACAATTAAGCAAATACACTTAAAATCTAATTAGGTAAGAATAATAACCGATTTTTAAAAAAACTGGCTTAATGTTTCCATAATGAGCTTTGTCAGGTCACGAAATTCATAAAATGGAGTAACCTCAAATACAGTTTTCGTCTTAGTAATTCATGGATAGTTTTTAAATGACAAACGACCTCATTTTTCTTGTAGAAACAAAAGGTACATAGATTTTTGTTTGAGAAATGTTATTTGTCTTGACCTGACCTTTTACTATTGTTCGTCTTTTAAATCTAAATATACTCTTATACAAATATCAATTGAGTGAAAATGCGTACAAAGCCACAATTTAATTTTCAAATAATTCTTACAAAATTAATGGTGTAAAAAAATGCACGTTCAAATAACTTTTTACTGCCCTTCAAATAATATGTTATACACTGTTTGTTACACAAATAAAATCATGAATTTGGCTATCGACCAAAGACACCTAATCCAAATAAAATATATTCTTGGAAATTTCGATTGCATAGTCTTACTTTTTAATCGCCGCAGACATTTTATAAACGTTATTGACTGGAAGCTTCCATGTTTTCGAAGCAGCATTAGCCCCTCATTCGCTGTCGAATTCATACAAATTTAGATTTGCATCATTTTAATGAAGAACAAAAATTATTTTCAAAAGAGGAGTTAAGGGCTGGATTTTCTTTAGTGGGGGGGATTTGAGAGGGAAACTCCTTAATAATTTTCCAAATGTTTGAGTTTACTGTTTACCATATTGATGTGCCATGTATTTTTTTTTCAAAACTATTATTATATTTATAATATTTGTCGTGATATACTAGTATGTCTGTGTTAACGAATAACTTGTCCCAACTCAACACGGGACTTTCTGGCCCATGGAGTTTGGACTCATGTCTTAAAAAATGTGTAATTAACTGTTTATAAGTAAACAAAAAAAATTTGCCGTAATAATATTAATAAGATTTAAATAATTGAAAATTAAAAATCTAGCTATATCGCGTCATTAATATATTGAACAAAATCCTATATTAATAGTATTTGTTTTGATAAGCTCGTAATAATCAAAAGAAAACACAGTTTCCCTCTGTGAAAGCAAACAGAATGACGAACAAATCCATAACTAACGAAGATATTATACAAAAAGAATATCAAAATCACAAAAGGGCTTTCTTTTGTGAGAGTTAACGACCCTTTTATGGGAATATTGTGCTTATTTGGTATCTGTGTAATAAGACTACTAAAAATAACAGTCTCGTATCCCTCAGCCATTGATGTAATATTTAAGAAGGGTCAACTGAATGCAATTCAACTTTTTAATCACAATGACTAGAAAAAAGAATAAACATTCAATGCTATTCTTTATATTTGTATGCACTTGACGCAGCATTAAGCTCCCGTCTTGTGTTCCCTTCAATCCAAGTAATTTAATAAAGGAAATGGAAAAAATCGAAATATTTCAAATTAATTTGAAAAAAATAGTTATCGAGAAATTTTGATAAAAAAATTGTAATATTATTGAAAGTTTATATTAGTTCTTAAGATCTTATGAACGAACTTAATAAAGCATAAATAAGTAAATAAGTTCCGGAACCTAACATGCAGTCAGTAAACGTGAAGCAGCGTTAAAAGACGCGACATAAAGTTTTTTTTATTTTTTTTTATATATATTTGGACCCCTGTATTTAGTAGTCTTACGTGTCATGTACAAGGCTAAGGTACTCGGAAAAAAAACGTTTTTGTTTGTCTTGGAAATGGGATGTTCGATCACTGATTTTGGTTTATTACCTTTATGAGTCCAATCACCATTGTTGCAAAGTTCAAGAACAATGGCGCGTGATAACTACTTTTAACTACAGTGTGGATATCTGTTAAGGATATTCCATCTTTCCTGCATTCTGCTTCAAGATTATGGCGTTACAAACTGAAAAATGGGCACTGAAATAACAGATGTTCGATACTCTGTGAAGAAATATCATCGCATGGACAATAGTCATCGTTCCTTAATTTAAACCTATATAAATTATTAAAAAAATGGGGAAACCAAACAATTTAAAACTGTGTCAAAAAAAGTGTTTGTTTATTATTTTTTATATTTTTCGTTATCAAAAAAGACTTGGTTTACTTGTATTTAATTTTTTTAAACTTTTATTTTAATGATATTTTTAAGATTTTTTTAAAAATATTTTATGTAAACATTATTATGTTGTGTTACAAAAATGTTTAAAGAGAGAAATCCCTGCAAAAAAACTGCCTTTGCAGTTTGGCGGGAATTTAAAAAACACATGTTTTAATGCCAATTTTAAAATAGTACGGCAATTTTCATGTGACAACGCTTATATATTTACATATTTTGATGAATTCGCAGATTATGAACTTAAAGATTACTTGTTAATTACATTAATAATATTCGTTAATTTAATTTTGTTTGTAGAGATATTTTATTTTTCAGTATCATAAAAACAACATAAAAGAAAACAGATAATTAGAAATTTATTAACACTATAATTTATTAAATACGAGTATTAAAGATGAACATATTAAATTCTCTAAAACAAAGGCAATCTTCAATAAAAATACTCCAAGTTTGATTTTGTCTAAGGGAAGAGACCATTATAGGAAACTGCTGTGAGACAGCATCAATTTATTTGTTATGAATATTGTTCACATTATCATAGTGTTGCTGCGTGTTGTTCTAATGATCATATGAAATTGATATTTATGTTGTAATTTTGTATTTTTAAATAATATGTGTGCTTCCACTTTTGGTCACGTACAGAAATTTCACTTAAACCCATTAGGAATATTTAAGACTATTTTAAAATTGGCATTAAAACATGTACGTCATTAAGAGTTTTAATATTCACCACTCTCTCATCCGCATTCATTGGTTCATAGGGCACTGTATTAGCAAGTGCAGCAAATGTTGATAATTTATTACACGATAGTATAATGATCAGTCCTACGACCCGGGCGCCGCGCCGTCGCTAGTCAAAGGACAAAAATCAAATGCGATTCAACCTGGAACGTTAAACATGATGGAATTTATTTTAAAACACATCATTAGTACTATTTTTATGTACAAATTATGTGTTTCACAATACTTTGAACCTAGTCCAAAATGATGGTTATTTAGTATGCAATGATATTGATTTATGCACAAAAATTAATTCAAATCAGTATTTTTATTTAAAACCGGATTCTTTTATTTTTTTTTCCTTTATCCTTTTTTTATTTATGTTTTTAAAAAAAATATTTTTTTCAGTAAAAAATATAATATCTCATTTTACTTTTTGTGAAACCATATTTAATATGGATGCAAATTTTGTACATCGGAAAGCTTTATGCCAACTGGCGATTTCTTTCAATCTGCCAATATGCAGTACCAAATAGATTAATTGAAACAAAGTAAAAGTTTTTTCACTTTTTTTTTAGAAAGTACAAAATTAAAACATCTTATGACCTCTTTTTGTCTCAATAAAACATTTTACTCTTTTGGCATCGATTTAATAAAGTTTTGGCATGCAGACATGATTTGATCATCCAAAAACCGTATCCGAATTACCGTGGAACTGAATTTCACTTTTATTATTAAATAAAATAAAATAAAATTATTAATATTATTTGCACCATAAGACAGGAGGTTCTATTACAATCGTGAATTAAATCATTAATGACAAAATTCTTTTTCGAGAGTGGTGTAATATACTTAGGGATACTATTTTTTTAGATATCCGGTAGATTTTTAATTGGGTTTGTGATATGAGTATGTGATATGGTATAATGATAAAGTTTCATGCCAACCCAGTATGAGTATATAAGAAGTACGGTTGTCCGCTTAATCATAGACGAATCCGTCTTTGAAGGCACCGTTGAAATAGCAGAGCTGAACATTTTTAATTAAAATAATGAGAAAACAGGTTTAATTCCTTAAACAATCTCAAAAATATGTGTACATAATTTACAAAACATTTTAAAATTCATTAAACACCAAAACGGCCGCAATGTGGGCTACATATTGAAAAAAAAAGTAAAATACAAAAAAAAGGTTTGTTTCAATTTGTCTGTTCAGTATTGTACCTATTATTTCATGTCCGTATAAAATCTTGTCTTTTTTTAGTGTTGGAATTTTGACAAAATTAAATTTCGATGTCATTCTGAGAAAGTTGTTGCCTGGTATAACGTTCTGTTGTTGTTCGTTAATAAATTTGAATAATCCTCCGATGCGGAAGCTTTCGACAAATTTCCTTTTTACATTAAGAGATTACTGTTATCTCCTGAAAATATGTGTCTAAAAACTCCATTTTTTTTCTACCCCCGCATAAAAATTTTAAAAAGAATCAGAATATTATTACAGAATATACAGAATATCAGAATATTATCTTTCGGTTTAAAATGTATAGTTACTACATCATCTCAACTTATTTTGTAAAATCTTTTTATTTATACTTTGTCAATGTAAATTTCAGCACAATTGATTTTGAATGTGTCCGGGCTGAAATAGAACCAGAATCCTAAAACACATTGAAAACTTCACTGGTTTATTGTAAATATTTCAAAAATAAATTTTATTGCAATTAGTAGTAACTGTATATTCTCTTAAATAAATAAATAAAGTTTTATTTCCACCTTGTTGTGTAGTGTTTGACGCGTTTGCTTAACATTCTTGAGGTTTTGGGTTCAATTTATATCAGGGTTGACATCAAACATTGATTATGGAGCTTTTTTGAAATGCAACACTTATGCAATGCCTGTCACCAGAAGCATTAGACTGATCACCTTAACTTTATGATCTAACTACACTGCATTTCATCTACTAATGCAGTGCCCTATGTACTACTGGATGTGTTAAAGGAGGTGATGATGGATTAGTTTAAAATTAAAATAATTAGCGCAGTAAGTAGATAATTAGAATTTGTATTTACCTACATTTATTTTATACATATTTCAAAACTGGAGTAATCTGCAACATGGCGCACATTTTTAGTGAGTTAACGACGGACCTTAATCGTCCTGCAGAGGTCGGTAAACCCCAAGAGGGTCCCAAACTCCTCATAAATCATCCATAATTTAGGGGTCCCTTTTCCTTTTACACAAATATCATCACGGATTGAGTGTGAGCTAAGAGCCGGGAGAGAAAAGTCAAATAGTTAGGAAAATTTAACGAAATTTACGCATTTCAGTATTGGTAGTAGAGGTGGTTACATATAATGTGCATAAGTGCAGAGCACTGCCAAGTAAAAATATGTGTATATAAATAATCAGTTGATTGTAAAAATATATAAAACAAAGAAACGGGGATTCATTCGAACGTTTAACTTGTGCAACATTATACAGCGCCAAAAGATCCAGCGGGATCGACTCATTGATGTGAACTCTCGCCTTCCACACAGTAGCCAGGCTCTTTATATAAGTGGGCTTGGAGGGCAGAAACTATTCACGAAAACCCGTCACAAGGGTGCAGTGATGTCGTCAGGAGTTTGCACAGCACTGACCCCTACCTCCAAGAATAAGAATAAGGGATCGACTCCAGCGGACGATTTTCAAATCTTGTCTTCGCATGCGCAATCGCCCCCGTACATATTCTGTTTTGCACAATCCTTAACCTTTAAATTTGTATGAAAAATATCATATCTGCTAAAACTTTGATCTAAGCGAGATAGACTACGCTTCATACCGATGAATCGTGCGTTAGAGGGAGAAGACAATATACATACTCCGGGCATTGCATTGTTAAGCGAGTTAAGCGCTCCTAGTTCCGATGCGCTGTCTGTCATACTATTGCACGTTTATCATGTCAAACCTATCATATTTATTTATTTGTACATTTTATCATAAATACAATTTTATGTTTACTTTGCCCAGCTTACAAGGGTACAAACCCCGTTCCCCGTATACTATTAAAAAAATATTTAATTTAATATACAAGTTGACGAAATATAAAGAATTGGACAGCCAAGGTTTTTGGTCATGAGCCGCCAGTGATTGCTAAGTACTTATTTGGCATAATAAATATTTTTATTCTTTATCTGCATTCAAAGGTGTATAAAATTATAACAAATTATTATATGACTAACAAACAAAACAAAATTAATTTAAAATTAGTAAACAAAACTTTATATCAATGTCCGAAAGGTATTCTATCTGGGGAATGTGCTTAGAGGAAAGAAGTACAAACAGTATACTATACCTAATTATAAAAGGCAAAATAGAGGATCGACGAGGTGAGGGTACAGTGCAGATCTTCTGGCTCTGGAACATACGAGACTAAACGGGGATTAAGATTTAAGACAAGGAGGGACCCATACTCTCAAGAGAAAGTCGACGTCAGGAGGAGCTGACAAGACACATAAAGAAGAAGAAAGGAAAAATATGTGATTTGATAGAACCGGGTCGTAGTCCCGTGACTTGTATCACGGACTAACGGATCCGAGGTTCGAATGCAAACTTTCACAACCTGGTTCCCATTTTCTAATAATAAGTTATTTGAACGATTTACAATAACACAATTAATGTTTGTATTTAGGTAAATTATACGAAGACATAATACACATTTCTTTTTTCTTAAACGTTTATTCTTAAATAAAGAGAGATATCCATGAAACGAATTGTTGTTCAGTGCAAAGTTGTAGTATTTACGAGGCATGTTTAGAAAGTACTAGATTATTTTATTTTTTTTGGAAAAAGTGTATTTTGCAAAAAAATACAGAACACACTTATTGACTATTGTTCCACATAATTACCATCCCGTTTAATGTATGTGGTGAGCCGTGACTCGAACTTCTTCGTTATATTATGCCTTCCTCTAAAAACTCTCCCGCCAGCTCCTTTCCCACTTCATAACCTATTTTTGCATCTGCTTGTCGGTTGGAAATTTAATTCCACCCATGTGTGCCTTTAAAGAGGTTAGAAGATGGTAATATGCAGTCGCCAAGTCAGGAGAATACAAGTAGTGGTTCAAAACATCCCAACCTAATGAGTCCAAGAGAGCCTTGATGGCTAAGGCTGTATAAGGACAGGCGTTGTCGTGCAACAAGCACACTCATCTTGTCAGCGTTTCCCCCCTTTTATTTTTAATTTTTCTTTTGAGTTTTTTTTAGGATCTCACAATATCGTTGTGCATTGATGGTATCCCCGTGAGACAAAAATTTGACCAAAATCATGCCTTTTCGGTACCAAAACACTAAGGCCATGATCTTTTTGCCTTCTTCTGTCTATCATAAACATTTTTTCTGCCTCCGCTTAACTCCTTACACCACTTAAACACAATCGTTATATTCATAACACCTTCTCCGTAAACCGTTTTGATTTGCGATAAAAATTCTTAAGGTGTTATTCCTTTTGCGAGCAGAAAGTAGACCACAGCGCGTAACTTGCACATGACGAGTTTCTTACCGACATCTTGCTAGATACTACAATGTGAGTTTACGTAATACAGCATTCCTGCAATGCTCACTCTGTCAGAAGATTCCCCTCTACCACTAAGTGTAAGATAACCCTCAAAAAACAAAAACCACACCCCGTTATAGCACAAGACACTTACTTTTTGAACACGCCTAGCACCGTGGTCACGTGTTCACTTCCCGGACTGGACGGACCAAATTAAACAATTTACTACTTCTGCCCAGAATAAATGTATTCAACGCTTCTAAACTCTACAGACTCTACACTCTCAGTCAAAATTCGTTGCCGCGTTGCGGAGCAAAGTAGCAGGAAGTGACCCTCTACACACTCGTAATCCGACAACTTTAGTGTGGAAGGAGCTTTAGACTGAGCTCACAGCATGACAGGTGGTGAGAGACCGCATGAGTTCCGCGTGCTTCTAGGCCAAATATTTGACCACGACCACTCTGCAAGAGTAAACGATCAAGAAAAGCTAGTGTCATTATTGGTATATTGATCCTGGAAGAAGAGCGCAAGCCACTGATGTCTGAAGAACTTTTTGAAACGGAATTCGTTATTAAAACGTTGAAAAAATATCTTATTTCTGGTTTCATCACCATCATTCGCCTTCCCACTCCAAGTGATGCACAGGGCACTGAATTGGTTTACCACATACAGCTTATTTTGATACAGATTAGTCCCACGCTTTAGGTTTCAGTCCAAGGTCGATGTTATATTGCAGTTCAAACCATCTTTGAAATCGGTATTTTATATCCACTCTGCCAAAAATCGAACTCAGGAACTCAAAAATGGTAGACGAACGCGTCAACTACTTTATAAAGAAGCATACTTATCCCCCCGATTTGTAATTGATAACTTTTACCTAGGAGCAGTCATCGGGTCGAAAACGTGTTTTCCAGGGTCCGAGTTCTATTTCACACACAGAACCGTATTCTTCTTGCGCCTGGATATAGATAATTTAAGGTTTTGTAATGAAAAAGTAAAACATCAAAGGTGTTCAAAAAACTAAATAAAGCCTTATTTGAGTCCACAAAACATGGATTCTTACCAAGGTCTGCTATGCTACAATAAATCTATAATATTATCAACATATTATGTAGTTCTATGTTTTTTGAACTCTCGCCCCCGATTGTTTTCCAAATTTCCATGAACCCATTAACCGACTATAAACGTCGATAAAATAGCATTAAAATTTAGACTTCTCCACCCCATAAATATGTTGTAAACCGCACGCTATGGTGTAAATATACAGGGAAACCACACTTCATCCCCCTTAGCACCATGCTTACCAAAAACACAATACAAACGCTTACATAATCATTTTTTCGATAAACCAAAAGTACCAGAATAAAAACAAATTGCTCGGTTTTTTCCACACAATATGTGCGCCAGGTCCGGCTTCAAATATTTCAATAAAAACTTTATTTTATAATTGCAGTGTTTATTTTTGGCGTTTATTTTAACCGACACAACACATAATTTTGGATTTTGACAAGTTAGTTTATTTTAACAAGTTAGTAGAGCGTTTTTGCTGGTGTTAATTTTTTTACAAAACAAATCTCTATTAATTTTTATATTTCAGTTTTAATGGAAAGATTTTTTATCGCACATGGTTTACTCAGAAAAATCATTTTTTTCTAGTCTTCCTTATTTATATTTTAATATATGAGATTTTTTCCACAAATATTTACTAAGAGATGATTATTAATAAATGGTTTATAAATTATAAGGTTGAGATGAATTTAATTGAAGCAAATCGGGTTGTGGTCCTGTGGCTGGTGTCTCGGACTCACGGACCGAAGGTCCGTGGTTCGAATCCCACTCTACCCCAACTTGATTCCATTTTCTAATAGTGAGTTATTTACAACTCGTTGAAAATGGCCCTCAAAATTAAATATTTGGGTAAATCATAAGAACGCAAATATTTTTTAGAGGAATATATAAAAGTTTAGGCATTTTCAATGCTTATGACCAGTCATTGACTGATTTAAGTGTCCACTGTACATTACATTCACAATTTTTTTATGCTTGAACATCAACATTTCCTAGATTTTTTCTCCTCTTGACTTTTGTTAAATTAAATAAATGAAATCTTTATCTACCAATAATAAGTACTTTGGCATACTTGCTGTTTAAAGCCATATCTTCTAGCAAACTAAAAAAATAGACTAGTCCAAAGAAGAGTTGGTCAAAAACTTGTACTAAAAAACAAAAATATTTATCAAATGATACATACACGAAAAAAAACCTTTTTTTTTAAATAAGAGCTGTTTTTAATGGGGAGATAAGGCTTTCACATATTAACTTAAATAAAAGTACATTACGTTATACATATTAAATGATGAGGATGTGCAATCAGATGCTGAGTTTGGAAGGAGAGAGAAAGTGGAACCAAATCATTTTAAAAACAATAAAAAACAGAAAGGTAATGATTCTAAGAATATATAGTAATGTTTCAGGTGTTTCTTGAAGGTGGCTAGAGATTTGAATCTTGAAGGTAGGCTTATTTATGTGGGTGAGATTTATCTGACTGAATTAATATACCTACATTCTAGGCAACGCCTAATAATAAATATTTTTGTTCTTCTTCTTGGACAAGTTGGTTTTAACAATAATATTTTTAGTGTGTTTATTTATTTTTTAATACAAGATACTACAAACCTTTACCAAAATAATTTGTACCCATCTCCTATGGCCCTGACTTGTGTAATTTAATGTAAAATAATATGTTACAATTTCTGTTTATTTTTTTTTACAAGATTTGTCGATTCTCGTTTTAATTATGTATAAATCTTATCTATAAGTTTGTAAATCAAATAATCTTATTAATTGTCACTGTCCCAGAATTATTTTGCTTACTCGTGGGAAAATAATCATGTATTATACATTTTTTGTATTTTGAAATAAAAAATAAAAAAACCCAACCAGCAGTTTACAAAAACTATCAATCAAAGGATTTACTTATTAAAATTGCGCCTAAATTAAAATAATCCAGGACACACAATTTATTAAACGAAAAAGGAAAATGGAATTGTAAAAGCGCTCCTTCCACATACTTGAAAACCGTTTTGTGGGTCTTGCTATCGGTTTTGTCACTACTAAAATTAATGTTTTTTTTGTCAATAAACGAGTTCTTCTTAAAGAAATCCGCGATTTTAATTTAATTTCACTAAGCTTTCATTGCCCCATTCACTGTGAATTTTTAAAGTTATATGAATGACTTAAGTCGGATATTACCTTTTGTCTTCATGACCATATTGCAAACACAAATGGAAACAAAAACTTCGCTCACTTCTACCAAATTCAGTTAAAAAGGTGTATTTCCACAATGCTATATTTTATATTATTTATAATAAGAATTAAGACTTTTATTTCCATTATTTTAAAACATTACTAAACTTAAAAGTATACAGTGTGGATACATATATTAATATTTTTTAAATGTATAAAAGTACTCCAGATATGACGTCCGTAAGGTAAAAAAAATACTCTCCCTCATACGACACGTAAGCATCGAGCACGTTTCCCCAATTCACACAGCTCGCCGAGGGTCAAGACCTTCGTATGATCGATCGTCCTGCTCCAAGTGACTATCCATTATGGCAGAGTGTTAGCCACATTCTACAGGAAGGGTGCACAAAATGAGTCGTCGGATAGTGACAACTAATGTGCACCATTTCCCTGGATGCACAATACAAGAGAAATGCCTACCAAAGGAAATCTTCCACATGTGTCAGGATGATGCATCGGTGGTGTTTAACACGAAGTTCATATTTTAATTAGAAGAATCTTCCCTTTGGCTTTACGTATTGATCAAACAATCCATACTCGAAACCTTTCGTAAAAAAATTCAAATGAAGAACATGTCAGAACTGCATATTAATTTTACCATTTTACATGCAAACTCATTAAAACAAAACTAAACGGTTTGGTTTATTTAAGTACCTACCTCAATTTTAATAGTTTTAAAAATCATAATTCGCTATTTGTCGACGACTTATTTTGTAAGTTTATATGAACTTTAGGACCAAATAGAAATATGTAATTTCGATACATTACATATTTGCGTAGTAATATATTTTTCTTTTTGTTATTTAATTCACGTTTTCTTTTCCCTTACAGCTTTATATACTTACAAATAAATTATTTAAACAATTCATTAATCTTTCAAAATGTTTTCGCAAACTATTATACCTATTACTAGGTTTAAGTTAATAATTATGCTGCATTGGTAATTGGAGCTACTGATTTATTCGCCGGTAAAAGAATAAATAAAGTCGCCTTGTTATAAAATGAAACAAATATTTGAAAGTCTGCACTTGACAGCACGTTGAGTTTTTCTTGGTTACTATGCCGTATGTCGTTCGTAGTTTTTTACCGACGTTTCGCATCGAATTGAAGCGTCTATCATCAGGGTTGATGCTGTTTGTGTAGATACGAATGTAAATGTATGCACTTTAAATTAACAGTAGCCGACCATTCAACGAGGTGGATTTATCACCACGTGCTGTTTTAGGATTTTTTTAGGATCTGAAAGTAGCCGTCGAATAAAAAACACTTATCCAGAGTTCTGGCTCTAATTTATAAAGAGCCATATTCTTCATTCGCCTGTATCGAAAACATTTATAGAATTTCAATTATTTCAAACAATATTTAAAATATCATTATTATCTAGTTCAATACTGTGAAGAAAACAGGAAAAAAATAAATTATTTTGTTGAATTCTAATTTTTGGTAATTACTAATATATTAGTAAAACAGTACCTCTGAAATTCAATGCGACATTCGTGTCGAACCTGTTATAAGAAAAATTAGAAATATTATTTCTTGATAGAATTTACCTTAAAACCAAAATACGTTTTATGGAAAATTGACACGAAATGTATGAAATTTTCTAATAGAGCTGAAATTGCATTTTTTTATTACCGTAACGTTTTAATTGAACATCAAATACATTTTTTAAATAATTAATTATTATTATAATACGCAATAAATAAAAATAAAAGTGTCTTATTTAATGTAATAACTTTGTTGTAATTCTTTGTCGTTTTTAATAAAAAATTTATTACATCAATGATGTTTTTGAAAATCATTGATGTAGGCACTGTAGGCATTACATTTTATCTTTACACGTTTTCAATTTTTTATATTTATTATCTTTTTTCGTGTCCAAAATATCAGTTTCCAACACGAGCTTTTAATGATGCTATTGGTATTTATCGGGTCAAATGTTATATTACGCCAATATCAGTAAATTGGTCGAAGGTCTCAAAACTATTCAATGATATTATTAAAAGTACAAATTTATTGGATTTATAAAAAAGCATCGATACCTTTATACAACATAATTAAAAAACCATATGGAAAACAAGTCAAACTTTACCACATTTTGATCCTTTTTGAACTTTCGGTAAATTTAAATGAAAACCAATTAAAATTTCATTAAAAGCATGAAAAATATTTTACAAAATCAACCCACTGAACGCGCGGCAAGTTAGATTTTAAATAAACCAATCATTCCATCTTGATAAAGTTCACTTCTTGACGTTGTATTCCACTTTAACTTTCTTCTCTTTCATCCCTTAGAAAGGGTCTCTTGTTGAATGCCACCCTCCAATCAATCGTCCTTTCAGCCACTTATTATCCAAACACATTACAAGTGTATAATAGCGATGGCGAGGCCTCCTCACTATGGCGCTGGGCGTCATATTGATTCTATGATTGACCAACAAATGTTCTCGACGATTCTTTTGAACCTTTTTGTATTGCGTCTCAATTTTCCAATTTCTTTAATCAAAAAGATAAAGACATCTCGAGAATGGAAATTCTGTCAAATATTTCAACGCTATGAATAATTCAAATGAATTTGTTGATGAAAAATGAGGAGCAACCTATACATTAATATGCATATCAAAATAAGCATTTTATACTTTGGATATTGTTGAGCAATACTGTTGGATCAAATATAATACACTCTGGATTTTAGTTTATCAATAACATATAAAACGAAAGATTTTTCATATGTTAACCCATCACCAAACGCGATATGTTTATTTATATAAGTACTTTTTATCGGCAGGTTTAAGGCTGTAGTCTGGTAAAACGCACGCAAAATGAGGAAATCATACGATTTTGCCACGTCAAAACGAATGTTTATTTTAATCGCGCAATAATAAAAATATAAAAAAACATTAATAAGATAAAAACAATATTTTTTAAAGGTTAAAATTATACTTAAAAGTTTTATGTAACTAAAATATTATTACTTTTAGACTGGCAGATTACGCCATTTCAAATTTGAACTACACTTAGGTATCTGAGATCTCAATAAAGACAAAGTATTGAACTAAAATTTGTTGTGATAATTTGGAGATAGTAAATTGAATGTTAAAAGGTTACCAAATACGGCAATGTATTGCTTTATCGATTAATTTAATTCCTTTAGTATGCTCTCGACATCGTAAAAATACAGTAATGTCAATGTAATCGTTGAATAAGAGAACGAAGACTGAATGCCAGTTTATACGTATTTTTTGAATATTTTTTTAATGGTTATTTTGAGGCAATCACACTCTTTTCTAATATTTTTAATGGATGGCATTATAGCGTCCATCATTTGGGTTGACATTTACCCTGATGGTGGACGTTTTTAGGTTTTGAGTTCATCTGTTAGGCAGAAAAAATTTAAGAAGAGTGAATATCTTTATACGGAGATTCGATCAACCTGAATGTTAAATTATGACGATTTTAATAAGGAAAACAGTTAATTTATTAAATAAATATACTTTTCTTCCATTTAAAAACATATTAGTTTAATCTTTATTGACTTTAATAAAACTGCTATGTGACGTAATACTATTGGTGGCGATAATATTTTTTGTTATTAAAAATTACCGTACATATCCTGATCTCCAAATGTATGAAGATGTTATCTCAAATAAACCTTTTTTTAGAAATCAGAACGTATATGACTCAAACTCCATTCGTTTTATTAAAATCGTTTTCAAAATATAATAAGTAATTGAGTTTTCTAAAGACAAAACCTCTTCTCTTGAAAAATCATTTTATCGGCACATACAGTGATATGCTTCTCAGGTACAGAAACACGATCTCAAAAATTGAAATAGTACACTCCCGTACTTAAATTTTTACGTGTTAATATGTCAACATTGTTTTTGTGATAATCTAGAGTTCTAAACTTCTTACAACTTTGAAGTGATGAAGACGCAGATTGGACAAAGGACAAATAAATCTTGACAACTAGTAAATATCTTCTCTGTCAACATGAAATCATTCTGTTTTAAGAATAGAAAAGTACGGTTTTTAAAACTCCTGTTAAAAAATGGACAGAAAAACCATCAATTTAGGCCAATCGAGTAAAAGCAATAATTTATTATTAGACTGACAGAATACAAATCAATATATTTGTACTGTAGATTACGTTATAATTTTTCTGACCGACGCATTTTCTGATTTTCTACGATTTATCAAAATATTATGACGCAAATAATACTTCTTTGTCGTCACCCCTAGTTCAATTTACTTACGAGCTACCACTTAGTACACACACCTGGAGTGCCATGTCAAAATCGTGAATATTTTCCTTTTCGGGCGCGCGAGACGAAGAAAGTTATTATTGTGTAGCATTTCTCTATTCTGGCCACAATGGAGGAGACGAGATACGAGAAACGAGTGGTAGAAGTGATGCGTGTAGTAAGTAAAATGAAAAGAAAAGTTTTTGTTGACTATGCGTTATTCAACATATCACCAACGGCTTTTTTTTTACTTGGCGATATATTTAACCGATGCAAGTAGCCAATCATTTATTTATTGTTCAGAAGAGATTCAACACTCATGATTGGCTCTTACCCAGTTTCTTACAAACGGACAAATGCTTTAATATATTTTTCGGATCAGCTTGGATTCCAAACCGGCTTCATCACCTCTATCAGGCCGTTTAGCTTGTTTTCCCTCTCAGTAGCCAAAATCAGGCGGTGCCATAGAATATATTCAACTGTCTGACGGGACTCCCCGCTGGAGCATCCAAGGACTCTCACTAGAGCGAGGTCATAGAATTTAGCCCTGAACTCGCTATTTCAGGATTACATTTGGACCACACTGTAATCCAGGTTAGTCCTCCTTAGGTGCAGTTCTTCTCTTATATCCGGGAGAAATGTATACTTCCAACGCCTTCCGAAAGTGGCATCCAACCTACTTTGACACTTGTCGATAGTTTTTGCTTTTATTTTTAAAAAATATCTCAAGAAAGAAGAAAAAATTTCATTTTGGAAGGCAATATAAAATTCTAGGCATTTTCAGAGCTTATGACATAGTCATAAATGATTTTTGTTATTCAATTTCCATAGCAGTTGATTTTAATAGAAATATTTTATAATATTGTATCTATTGTATCTAAAGAATGCATTCTTTATCTGTTGAAACATCTTTATTATTCATAAACAGCCAATAGGGTTGAATGCAGCCTTATTGTATAACATTTTTTTTTTAAATACGCTTGTATTTTAATTTTTCCCCTTTTTAAAAATGAAGTAAAATTATTTCACTCGAACATGGTTATTTATTTTCGTGTGAATTTCATGTTCTGTATCGGGTGTGCAAGCTGGAGTTGTGAGAAGTGAAACATGAACTAGTATTTAGCTAATAGAAACGTCAAGAGCGCAAAGTTGAAAGATAATTACTTTCGGCCATTAAATATCCTCGGCGGTCAGTTGGGTTGGAAAATAGTAAGACGCTATACTGGGGTTTATACAAGTAACGTGGGGATAAGACGCCTTGAGCCAACAAGCGAGACATGTCAACAACGTTGAGTGTTTACTAAAATGATATCGGTTCACTTTTTTCTATTTTATATCGAACCAACTTGGAACAGACTCTTAAATTAAAAACCACATTTCAATATAACAAAACGATGATATGGTGAAAAACTAACAAGAAACGTTTTTATAAATATGATCAATATTAACAAAAGGAATAAAGAATGCGATAACTATTTAATTTAGAAATAATTCGTTAGATACCCATAAAGTTAACTCAAAAATCAAACTTGGTGCTAAATAATAAATTAGAGATAACTGTATCAAATATATTAGTATAAGCATAAATTGTGTCCATTTTTTTCTAAATGAAAAGAACAAGAAGACACTACAAAAAAAAATACGACCAATTAGTTAATAATTTGAAGCATTTTCACCAAATATCGTGAGCACCTTTGGCAGCTCTATTCCCTCGATTGGTTGTGATTGGAAGGATGTGTCCGCTTGATTTATTTTTCAGGATTTTTTTCAAAAACACTCATCCAGGGTTATAGTTCTATTTCACACCTTTATCCGCCAAGATACAGAGAGTTATTATAATAACTTTGATAGTATTTTTTTTTTGTAAAGAAATAACCCGCACAGCGTTTTATTTTAGAGGCTTGTCAGCAGGTGGAAAGGAAAAGAAATTGAGAAAGTGTGTAAAAAATACACTACAACACCAGGCTGTAGCCAAGTACACATTTAATTGAAATATTTAAGTTTATAAAAAGAACTCAAATATCAAACTGGGATAAAGAATCAAACTGGGGACGCCATTTTTACAGTTTTTCATATAACCAACCGCAGTACGGTACCTGTCAAATTACTATTATTATTTTTATATTTATAAAAACATATTAATAACATGTTTTACTGTTACGTGTATTGAAATGATCTAAAGATGGTTTGTTTTTGAAAAGCAGATTTGTTCAACTTTAGATTTTTTGTTTCTCTTTCTGATCGACAGAATTCGAGAGTTTTTTCAAACAAAGCGCCCCGATAAAGTTTTTCCAATAAAAAGTGAGCAAAAGACTGCTTGCGAGTAAAATTCTTAGTTATAAAGGAAATTGTTTCACGGGTCAATACATGCACTTTTCTAACCACTTAGTACAAGACTTTTCACGCCATCACGAAACACGTTCTCGAGCAATTACCGCCCTAACGACGAACTTACGAGACTTGTCAAAGTACATACCGTAAGTCGTATGTACCACTGACTAGTACGTACTAAATTTATCCTAAACAATTACGACAAATCTCCCCTGAGAAGGAATATCATCAAAGACCATTATCGCTTAAACTGTCACTTCGTCTATTGACAGTGTCGGACGTGCAGTAAAATTTGGCGATAATTTAAACTAGTTATTAAATTATCTAAAAAATATTTCAATTTGTTCCATACATCATAGTCATCATTATTCCCATTTCGCAACCTTTAATCTATAGGGCACTGCATTGATACACCAATCGCAGTGTATCTTGATCATTTCTGTTGCATAAAGATAAGACGATCAGTCTTACGTTTCAGGTACCAGTCCCGTGACTATGATATATTTTATTGTAAAAACACCTTTCAAATAAATATTTCATGTCAACCATATCGGGAATCAAATCTGAGACCTCTTGTATGGTAGGCAAACGCGCTTACCATTACACCACGAGGCTAACTGAATTTATTTCATACCCTTATTTAAATTATGTCAAATAATTTTAATTTAACACACTTTCGTGTTTATTAAATAATGGCCCCTACGGGCCCCGAGGTCGACAACATATTTTATAAAACACTTGGTATGAACTGCGATACAGATCCTTTATCGGTTCACATCAAGATTAATATACGGCATTATTTTCATTCTCGTAATTAACGTAAAACTCTATTTTTATCAATACCAAGGCTGGTATTCTAAACGCTCTCACGGCCCGCTGATTTTGTATGTAAATATACGAGGTAAATGGTTATTCTACGGCTGCGAAAGCGGTTCAGAATACCATCCCAGCTGGCTTATTGACCACGCACTTTCTCCTGATAATTTTATGCAATTCCGTTTGCACAATGCGTAAATAACTATTTATAAATAAAATTTTTAAGTATAAATAGTTGAATTTACACTATTCTCGGTTTTTTCTTGTAATTACTATAGCAAATGAATAGGATCGTATATCACAGATAGTCGAATGACGGATTTAAATATTATATGCTTTGAAACAATTAATTAATCAAAAATTTTCACTATCATACTTGAATAAGCAAGACTAAAGGTACACCAGTCCTGAAGATGCCTGCTTAGATGAAAGCGCTCTTTGATAAAAACTTAATGAAGGAATTTCATTAATAATTTTATCTAAGTCATTAAGATTAGAACTACAGTGCTTAGGTAGTCGTATTATTTTTAAAACCCAATATTTTTATTATTTGAACGTTTTTACCCGCGGCTTTGCTCGCGTGGTATTATGGAAAAATGAATTTATTTATTTATTTCGTCGTTTGACGATAATACATTTTTTGGTATAAAAGAAGCCTGAATCGATTGCCGGTCCTCAAACTATTGCTATGAAAAAAATACGACCATCTGTTAGTCTATGGTAACGTAGCATCGTCATTCCGTTATAAAATGAACCAATTTATCCAACAAGATTTTTTTAGGTCGTAAAGTAGGTTCTGACAAATCACATCAGTTGGCGGCTCCGTTGTGACGCGAAAACAAAATCAGTTTTCCACTTATAATTTTCCCAAAAACGAAATATTTTTTCTTGGGAAGAAATAAAGATTACATCACTTCCTACCTCTCTGGCTATTTTCATACAAAAATTAAGTCGAACGGTAGCTCCGTTGTAACGTGAAAGAAATATAAACAAACAGACAAACACAACACTCTTTTGCATTTATATTGATATCGATAGTAAACAAATAAGTGACCGATTAAATCAAAATTTTCAAGTGAAACCGAAACAAAATTACAACTCATGTTCCAGTTTTGGCCGAAAATGAAACTCTTATAACCTTACGAGTAAGCATATTACATAATTATTTTTTTAATAAATTAACACATTAAAATTACTGTTACATGAAATACACAAGAAAATATGAGGCATGAATTTAATAAGTAAATCCATTTATTTTTAGAGCTTTTTAGTTCGTTATGTTATACATAACTTAACAGTTTTTTAATGTACGCTATAGGAATTTTAACTTATTAACTATAAAGAAATAACAAAAATAAAAATATAAAAGGTTACCTTGCCGAGTTAAGCCGAACGTAATCCGAAACATTCTGACCGCAGGTTTCGGCCAATTTTTGGCTGAACCCGAAACCGTGGCTCAGACTATTTTTTTGGCCGAATCTTCGGTTGGTCAATAAAATGTATATTTACATAATGTGAAAAAAAATAGCTAAAAATCATAATATAAACTTTGAATTGTGAAATTCTTATTCACACTCATTTATTTCTATTTACTTTGAAAGACTCTTCAAATATGTAGTTACGTATTTTCCTCTATGCATTCACATTGCATCCTACACTATTGTAGATTTAACGAATGCAATATTCCGCGAAGCTGCACACAGTACTGGAAATTTCCGAGTCTGGCTCTGAAGTCCGTTGTCTGATCTAGCGGAATTACTCTTCATTAAGTCGGCACAATTCCCCTCTGCGCAAAAATTCAGTAATTTATAAAGTGTGTCCTCGCTCGTAAATATCAGTTTGGGAGACTCTCCCCTTTGGATCTACGTACCCCACTAATGTCGTGTATTGGCAGAACGTATTGCGGCCTGTTGTAATTATGGCAACATCGTTAGGAACGTTAAGTTACAAAACGCATAATATATCGATCGAATAGGCAATACGAATGAATTAGTTTATTCATCCTCTAAAGGGTATTGCTGTTTTACACAAATAACGCGAAAGGTATTATTTTTTTCCAGATTTTTTCTAGTAAAAGTTCTCATGTGCTTACTCGGAGCATATTAATTTCTTGTATTTTAACGCCTTTAAGAAGAGATAGTAATGAAAAACGATATGTCGAAAAGTTCGAAAGCCATAATAATTTTTTTGCAACATGTGTAAACCCGTTTAACTACATATCTACCCATGCAAGTATTCACCAGTGAATGTCAAAATCCTACTCTAGCATGATAATATTTATTCTCTTCTGATAAAGTTAAAAATGGGTCACGCGAATATTTTTTTAATTTCATCAAATTTAATATTTACATTTTAGATCAGTTATAAATTAACATAAATTGTTGAAAGGTTTTTCTTAACATTGTAAAAATAAGGATATGTCCTAAAAAATATAATGTATTTTTATGGATAACGTATAAAGTGCATTTTCGTAATATTATACCTTAAGAATAATGATAAATGACTCATAGAATACATTTATAAATAACGTTAAATTCCTTTTTTTTAAATTGCGATAATATTTTATATAATTTCATTAATTAATAACATAAGTCTTTATTTATCCACATTATTATAAACAAGTTATGTACCTCCATTTGCGTAATATAATCCCTCAGGGGCGCTTTACAAAGTGATTCACGAATACTGATATTTACTTTTATTATGCAGCGCATCCGAGATTCAAATTAATCGAGACCCGATCAACCTATAAGGCCGATTTAATGAGGCCAAGAGGACATCTCTATTAAATTCGTAGTGCCGAATAAACTAACATATATCGGTCGCCAATGGCTGACTGTTATTAGTTTCAATTACTGATTCTTCACTATTCAATTATAATCGCTTACTTAACGAAGTTTTTGCGTAAATATTTTATATTATATCTGTAATTTCTGAGTTTAAGTATCATTATTTTATGTGTCAAATTCTTCTGTATTACATTTAAATTCCTCCGACAATGTTTTGAGTATGCGCAAATGTCTGTAGACAGTCTAGATTACCTCCCTAGGAAGATGGTTAGATCTAAAATAGTTACAACAGAGAATAAAAACATGTTTGAGAAGGGAAGATGGAAGTCTAAGGCTGGTTTAAATGGCCAAAAGTCAACAGATGGAAGAGTTGAAGAAATGTGGAGGTTTAAAAATGGGCAGAATAGTAAATGTTACACTGTGTGTAAAGTGGCTACTTAAACCAACCAATGACTGGTCATAAGCCCTATAAATGCCTGTACTTCTATTTCTCCTTCTCGAAAATGTTTTTCCTCACTGTTGCAACTAATTTGGAACTAAATTGCTCCGAACAACAAAAAAATTGTGAGGCCCAAAGGGCCGATAACAGTTCAACAAAAATAAATTAAATCGTTTAAAAAAAACAAAAACTATTTTCTTCGCGTCCTCTTTGCCAGGAAGTCTTTTCTTGCATTAAAAGTTTGTCAGTGAAATATAAAGAAGATAATAAAAATACATATTAAATAGGTTTTTACACTTACATGGTTTGTGCCGATTTTCAGAGCAAAAATCTATTAACAATTTCGAGGTGCCCGAAATTCTAAATCGTGTTTCAGAATTTTCTAGCACAAAAGCGTCGCAAAATATGTCGCGATCCGTGCAAATGGCTGAGATAAGCACTATCGACAAAATCAGGAAAGGAGTTCTGCGTTGGTTTGCGCATGCAAAGTGAATGGACGACGAAAGATCGGCTAAAAATATTCATATTGCAAATGTTGATGGATGCAGAAGAAAGACCGAGAACAACATGGCATGACCAAAACCAACAAATACTTAAAGATTGGTTTCTCAAAAGTCGGAATAATCCACGCGCGTACATGAGAAGATGTACGATTGGAGAGGAAGCCAGGTATGTATGAAAAGAATGAATGATATGACGTTTTATTCTCTTGCTCTCTACGGAGAAACCGTCTGTTTGTTTTTTTTTATAATTTATCATTAAAATTGCATATATATTCTGCTATTACAAGAGTTGTGTTTATAATATAAACATTATAAATCATATAGGCAAACCTGGATATTTTCCATTCCTCGATATAAACATATTACTTACTGTCGTATATTTTCCTTTATTTACAAGTATTGGTAAGTTTCTCCGCTCAGCAAATTTCTATACATAATATCATGTTTATTTATCTTTTGAAAAGCATCTTCAGCTTTTATTGGTGCTTGTGAATTTTAAAATAAACATCTCAATGCAATTCCAAATAGTCCGCAATAAAGAAATATTTATAGAGGTTGCAACTCGTGCAAGTTTCAAGATGGAAGAAAAAATTGCCCGACTAAAACTCATAAATTTTATAGCTACTTGATCGAACAACCTGTCATGCTTTTAACCTAACAAAATGTTATATTTGTATTCGAGTGTTTATTCGCACCCGTTAAGTGGGGGGCCTTTGTTTATGGAAAAAATAACGTTTTCCTGTTTTCGCACGAAAGTTTTTCGAGTTTCCTGTAAGATTTTTAATGCTACAAAGAAGCTATTTGGACCTTAAATACGTGTAAAATCATTCAATCAACCGAGTGATTCGTTATTCTCAGATTTGTGTAAATTCGTTTGAAACTGTAATCGATTTTATCGCATTTTCGTACATTAATTTGAATACCTGAAAATATAATGGTGATGCAAAATGTTGTAATTTAAAACGCTTCTAGAAGCTATCCTGGACAATGCATGTTAAAACTTGTTCTAGAACAATACCAAAAATTGACAATTATTAAATTAATTCTACCTGTATCTCTGGCTTCGCTTTGTTCAAATAATGTAGTAGGTGCATTGATATATGTGGAGACACTAGATGAGGCACTAAATTCCCGTCTTGCGATACATTCAACTGAGGCTTCGGAACTCATCTTTTATTTGATGGGAAATAGTCCTATGCGCGCAGCGGTCAGTAATGTGAAGCAAAGTATTAAGGCGCTTTTTTGAATTCACAATAAACTTTCATAGGCAGTAACAGTTAGTTTTTTTTACCCTACTACTCGTTTTGCATGACAATTTTGATGCGGCATGACGCGAAAACGCTCATTTTTGGAATATAATTTGTACCAATCGTTCTATAAAGCAGCATCTCCATTTAATTATACCTCAGTGAGTGGGTTATACAAAACTCTACTGATATTAATCGCTTTAGCATTTTTTGATACAAAATCAACATAAATATATAATTTTTTAACGTGTAATATAAAATGTTTTACCCAAATCATGTGCAAGGCAATATAATTAAACATTAAACAATAAAAAATAAAAAATGACACTTTTGTTACCACTTTTTTGGCGGATTTACTATTTAAATACGTTTGAGTTTTTGAATGATAATTTTGAACTTTCGAGAAAATTTTCAATTCATTTACATTATTTTTCCTTTCAGGTACCTACAATTCGCATTTTTTAAGGATATGGATACTCCACTGTCCCAAAAGTACGTTTTGGAGTGTTAACCGTATTATTTGATAACAAGTGTATCTCTCGCATCAATTATATCATGTTATTTTAGTTATTATTTTACAATTTTTCAAAAAGAAGAAAAAATTAAAATGATTAAAAGGACAGAATCAAAATATATAATTATATTGTTATTTGTCATTTTTAGACATAAATTACAAATTAAAGCGAGTAAATGTAGATTTTGTACATGTCTTGTTCAACAACTAATGTGAACTTCACATAATATATTCAAATAAAGCTTAAAATTCAACTCGAAAAGAAAATCTTACAAATTCAGGGTGCACAATCATTAATAAGGATAAATTACTCCGTACGGTCTTGATAAGACAAACGTGGACAGAATTTACCTTTTTACTTAAAGTGCGGAGCTTTTTATATGCCATTGATACTATATAAACAAAAGGGTGTGTGCAGCTCTACTGAATCAACGCTCTTTGGAGATAACGACTTAAGTCTAGGGA